>NC_087341.1:12513939-12816969 GCF_037043105.1 Vanessa tameamea | reverse complement strand
TTGTTAATAGATAGGTTCCTGATATAGTTGTTTTTGACAGATCGTTCCCAAGTTTTTAGGTCATGACTTCTTCATTTTGCGAATATATTATCCAGTGGGCAGTTGAAAGACATTGAACTTTTATTTTCACTATATGTACTGTATAACGCGTGCAATGTGATAAATTACTCTGAAACTGCATCAACTGTTCCGTGCAAGTTGTAGTCGCGTATACACATGTACTGGTTATTTCCAGATAGTTGCTGACACGGCGTTGCGATCGGCAAGTATTTCGAACCTTTCACCATAAGGAAGGGATATTCAGGAATTAATAATGGAAGTTTCATTCTTATTTTTATCAAAAATAGTAACGAATAGATTTTATAATAATTATACGTATTATTATCTGTGAGAGGAACTTCCATTATGAACGTAATCTAGTTTCCTTTGACATATGCTTTAACAATCAGAGTTTACTCTCTTTTAACTAAATTATTTTCTGTTACAGGGCATATTAATCTATATATAAATTTTGCTATTCCTAATAATATGTTAAACAATTCTGTCGAGTTTATTATAGATTGATGTAGCACAGAAATTTTACCAAAGGCTAAAGAGGTTTCTATTTCGTTTAATTTTATATATATGGAATGAAAGTTGTTAATGAACAGGCTGTAAGCGCCTAGAACATAGTCGAGTAAATAGAATTATTTTCTTTTGTTGTTATATCTCTTATCATTTGTTCTACGCGTTTCAGGCGTTCGTTTGTAATAAATGAATTGTTGTATAAAATTTCTGTACTATTAATATTATAATCCATCATTTTGGAAAGCAGTGATTTTATTTTCGAATAAATTTTGTTTGCCATTTAACTTGTTAGTCAGATTGTCATAATGTATTGTGTCGTCGTTATCCAAGTTACCAGATATCGCCTTTATAAATGAACCTAACGGATTAAACAACCCTTTTTTGAATTTTTTGTCGGTCCTATTTGTCTTACTTTTTCAATAGTATTATCTCTTAAATATTCTACTTGCAATTTGAAATTAGTAAATTCATGTAAATAAGGTTTATCGACATCTATTAACTTATCAAATTTATTATATTCCTTTATATTAAACTCTAAATCTCTAAAAATTATACTTAGATCTAATATTTTAATAATAATCCATTTACTTTCTTGATTATAAGCCTGACGTTGTTTGACAGGTAATAATCCTGGATTGCCTTCAATTCTTTGGAGTCGAAGGTATTGGGTGTTCTTTGTCATCACCAGGATGATCAAGCACCACCTGTGGAGGTCGTTTTATGTTTTTAATATGAACCTGTGTTTTTTGATCTCTAATTCCTACTTCTTACATTTCTATTAATTTCTCCACTTATGCATGCCTTTTGATCTTGATTTAAGAATTCTGATTTATCAAGCTGTATCTTTAAGTTAGTTTTGCGTAATCTATCAAAAACGATTTTAAGACTTTTGATATGATCTTCTAAACTCGGTGAGAAAATAATTATATCATCTAGGTATACCATGCAATGGATACCTTGCAACCCTCTAAGAACGTTATCCATCATTCTTTGGAACGTTGCCGGAGCAGTTTTTAAGCCAAAAAACATTCTTAAAATTCAAAATGTCCTGATTGGGTGCTAAAGGCAGACTTTTGTCGGTCTGATTCGTTGATCTCTATTTGATGGTATCCGCTAGCTCAGTCCAAAGTTGTAAAGTATGTGCTTTTCCCTAGTTTGTCAAATAGGTCAGTTATATTAGGAAGGGGGTATTTGTCATCAATAGTTATTTCGTTGAGTCTTCTATAATCTACAACCATTCTGTATTTTACTTCTCCAGAAGCATCCATCTTTTTAGGGACTAGATGAACTGGAGCGCTCCAAGGTGAGAAAGACTCCGATTCGTTATGTATTATAGGAATTTTTGCGTGTTTCGTTTCTAATATTTTACGTTTTAAATCATTTACGGCTTCTAAATGTTTTAAGAGATCGTTACCAATTAATGCGTCATATTTTGAATCGACATTATACACGTAAAATTTATATATATTATTACAATTAAATGTAGGCATTAATGGAATTTTGACTACTTTATTATGTGAACTACTTACATGTGTACTAATAACTTCGAATGGTTCATAATAAATGTAATTTTTAAAATAATAATAAGCTTTTTCAGGACTTAAAAATGAACGGGTGCTTCCGGTATCGATCATAAACTTTGCATCAATTTCGGGGATATAAATATAAGGTAACCCTAAATATTTCTCATAATTTAATTCTATATATTCTCTAGGTTTGAGGCTCGTATGGAAAAAAATTCTAAATTACCCGGCTGCTCATGGTCGCTGTTACTTTCTTTGTCAGTCAAGCAATTAACTTCGTCACCCTGATTTAAAATCTCCTCATGGTCATTGTAATAAGGATTATACTCAAGGTCATACGGTGCGTGTTCTGGATAGTCATTATTTTCGTAACTGTCATGATAGTAATAGTCATTTGTATGTATTTCGTTAACTGGAAAATGTGGCTTTTTAGGTAGGACACTTCTCACAGAAACGTCATTCTGATAAGGTACATTTTGATTAAAGTTGGGCTTATATCCAAACTGTGTCGGCGGTTTTTGATTAGTAGTGTTAAATGGTGGACGGTAATCTACTGCTGGGCTGGGCGATGTCCATAATAAGGGTTAGCTCTAGGTGGTGGTATGTATGGTCCTTTTGGGATACCGAATCTATTGGATAACAAATTAGGTCTAAATCCCGTAGGTGGGTTATTTGATACTTTTGGCAATCCGAATTTATATGGTGGTTGTCGATTAAATTGTTTAAATACTCTATTATTTGAATCATTAGGTTTCGCGTGATAATTAAAATGATTTTGAGACTTAAGCTGATTTAAAAGTATAGAGGAATTATTTTGTTTGCTGCGTTGTTTATATTGTTCTTGGAAATTCACTTCTTCTAATACAATGCTTAACGCGGATTCTAAATTTTTAGGGCATTTTAATCTCACTATTCGTATCATACTCTCAGGTAAATTATATAAAAATACATTTAACGATGTATTATTGTAAATAATTATTTTACTTTGTTTTATCCCGATTTATTCTCCCGATTTTATTTTTAAATTTTCTAACTCTTTGGCAATCCTTTGGCATTCCTCACTACGTGGGTCTCCAAAATGCTGAATCATTAATTCTTTAAAATCTACCCCTGAAACAATATCTTCGCGTTCGCTTATAAGGGCAGCGGCCTTGTCGACTAAGCGACTTGTAATTGCATGCATTAAATACATATTTTGTGCATCACTACTTTGAAATTTCTCAATAACGTATTCACATTTTCTTAAAAATAAGTTTAATTGGCGTTTATCGCCACCAAACAGTGGAATTAATTTCAAAATTTCGTTAGGTATTAAAGATATTTGTTCCATTTTGTCTTTTATTCAAACACAAAATATAATATAATATAATTAATTTTAAAATATGTAACCTAAAATAAAATACAATTGGTACAAATGGAAAGAAAACAATTAAATACAGGTATTTCAATAATTTTAAATTGAAATATTAACTGTAATTACTTAATTTGAAATTAACAAATTAACAAGGTTTTCTAAACAATTAGTAATCTAAAAAGAAAATAATTAAACAGAGATATTTTAATAATTTTGCATTAAAATATTAATTTTAATTGCTATGCACTTAAAAGTTAACAAAGATTTCTTTTTTTTAACAATTTTTTTTTTTCTAATATTCTATATCAATTTTAATAACATGAACCAGAATACGTAATAAAGGAGGGTTTTATCCTACTTATAACATTGGATGACGGTGGATATAAGGAAGGTGAAAAGTTTTACTCACCAATCGTCGATCAGCATCGTCAACTCCAGGTTCCTCACTCTCTGTCTAATTTATTTGGTACGGGATAGTTCCAAACAGTCCTTCTAGTCGAATCTAGCGAATTTTGACGTCCGATTTATAGATTGAAGGCTATAATTTATCGTGAAACTATCCTACCGGCTGCGCCAGATAAATTTACGGGAATGCGAGTGGATTTTTTTTTAAAAGAAATTAAAAAAAAAGACATTTAAATTTACTTTAATAAATTAATAAAACTTAAACTAATTACAATTAATGAAATGACCTAGCAGAAGCTCATGCTCTGATCAAGTGAAGTAAAATTAATACAAAATGTATTCAAATTGAATATACCACCCAAGATGCGAGATTCCCAGAATGAATGCAATATATCGACAGGGCAACATTCGTGTGAATTTATCTTCATGCTGATCAATCATTTACTTGTGATGTTCTCACACCTTGAGCCAACATAACTAGGTATACATTGTTTGTGATGGTTCATCTCAAACAATATTGCTACGTAGACATTATATTTCACAATATACCTTATATCCCTAACTAGATTTTATAACGCTCTTTATTTCAATGTTAATTTAGGATTATGTAAATTGAAATAATATTTGAAACTAAACTTATATACTAATAAATTTCATTTGTTTGTCATACCATACGTTATTGAAAAAGTGTTTTTTTTTTTAAACCAAAGAAAACTTACACCACTGGCTTCGTTGAGTTTCGGAGAGGGTCTTGGTAAATTATATTAAATAGCTAAGTAGCTGCGCTTCGATAAATTACCCGCTTTAAATTTCGTCTATTGTCGCGAATTCACGTTCTTGGACAAAAATAGAAAATCAAACATTCTCAAGAAAAGTAAAGGTCTGAAATAGATCTAGATTAAGTTCACCCACCTAAGATTTTATTTAATTAATAATATTCTTTTGAATTAATTAGCTGAGCTATGCAGTCAAAATTTTAGGAAACATTTATTTTGCGCCGTTTTCATCGAGATTTTTGTAATAGCATTTTGTTTCTTTTACAAGCTATTCAAGTAGCACAACTCCTGCATCCGTTATATGAAAGCCTTTAGTGAACCCGTATTGTTCACTACGAAAAATATTCTCGATTTTAACATGAACAAGACGGCGAACAAGAGGCGTTGTAATACTTTTACATATTTTGTATATGTATTTCACATTGAATCAATTTGGGACCGAGCTTTGAAGTCAGAATAAATAAATTATTATTATATTCCTTTACTTTATGCTTTTGATACGTTATTTTAAGTTTGCTTGATGCGCATCAAGCAAACTTCAAGCAATCACATGATTTCCTTTGTTTGTTCTTGTTTTATTATTCAGTCACATATAGTGTCTGAATAGAAGACAAGAATACATTTTTTAGCTTCGAACAAAAACTTGCTTTATTCGTCCAGTACTTGTTAATTAATTACTTTTTGGCTTACATTATATAAAATTCGAACAATGCCATATTATATATATTTGATACTTAAAATTTGTGTACACGGTTTCGTTACTGTTTCATAATAAGTACGATACTATTGTCACGAATTCCTAGCACAATAGAATGATACAATATTTGGGTATATTTTACGAGGTCTCATAATAGTAAAGAGGTGAGTCAGTGTACTGAATATTTTCAAAGGGGTGCGCTCTGCCCACTTTACTTGACCGACATCATATACTAGGCTTAAGGGAAAAAGAAAACAGAACAATTTTTCCAATACTGTTTAATTCCACAAATATACTTAAGAAATGTATATATCATATATATTTTTTCGGAATATAATAATTTAATTATAATATTTATTATACTATTAGATTTGCCAACATATTAAAATATATCTTCGAAGTAACGTAAATATTGTTGTTTATAATAAAAGGATTTAATAAAATAGTCTAAATATATTTTCTAAATAAAAATATTTCTTGTTGAGGAATACCACAATAGAGAATGTACAAATCTAATACAGATTGATACATCGTTGCAACCGGATTTCCAAAGCTTTCCTTGTCACATCCAGGATATTGAATACCGTTTTAAACTGAAACATATCAAAACGGTGAGTGGTGTTGCTTCGAGGGCTGTTATCTTGACGATAATCCTTTTATGATAAAATGATTTTACAAAAAAATTTTAAAGTACATTTTTTATATTGAATTTGTTTTATTTTAATAAAATATTTTCAACTGTTAAAAGTAAATTTTAAATTAGATATTATGTATAGTAATATATACTCGTATTCATGCGCAACTATACTTAGCGTAGTCGGCACTTATGGTGTCGACCATGGGAAGAAATAAGAAAAAATCCCCATTATACTCTATATAGCGGAAATCAACACGCCATTTTAAAAACTTTAATCCAATTAAGACAGTACGTAAAATACTATCCAAATAAAAAGCTAATAAAACAGAAAAGAAACAGTCTATAACTCAGTAATATTTCACACGATAAGCAAATTTAAAAGAGAAATGCAATAAAGACGGTGCTAGAACACATGCCAAATACACTGGCATTAAAATGGATTCATAGCCCTCTTTCATTTGTATAAATTTCACAAAAGATGATTACAAATCAAATAGGCAATAAACGCATTTAATACGAGCTATTTTTCTGAGAGCTTTGCAGTCTACTTAATTTGCAAGTAAATAACAATGCATTTTATTTATCTTCCGTTTAAACGAATTGCCGGAAATATATGTATGTTTAATATATTTTAGTTTCTTTTATTTTTTTCAGGTCTCCGTATTTCTCTAACGCTTCTTTATATGGTAGACTTTTATTAATCCTTACGTGCATTGGCTAATTATTTTTGCTTATAATAAAAACTTGAATATAATAATAACCTTAAAAAAAATCTGGCTGTGGCTTTGGGCAGGTACCACCCACTCATCATGTATTCTACCGCCAAGAAGTAATATTTAGTATTATTTCCGTTTGAAGACTGTAAATCACTGAAACTACAGGTACATGGGTATATCATACCACTATAAGATGGCATATTAACAGCCGTCCGCTCACCGATACCTTTAAAAAAAAGGAAAACAAAGTCCAGTGATCTGGATTTTAGTGGAACTTACCAACTTTTGAATCTAAATTTCTTATAATTCAGAACCGAACGTGTGATTTTCAAGAGCAATATAGAGCGAGAATCAAGTTTGCTATTAATTTCATAAATTATAAACGTAGATTAGTCAAAAATAAATAGACCAACATTTTTCTATCGTCTGTTAGTCTTTTCTTTATTTTTGTCTATGACAATAGTATTATTTATAGATCTTACACTAAAGTGAGTTAATACCGAAATGTTAATTATTGTAAAAAAAAAATCATTTGTTTCCATGTGAAATGATAATATAATTTTGTTTTAAATATAGTAATACATTATAACGCAGTTGGCCGCGTTTGGCCTCATTGTATGAGATTAAAGCCAGCAATGATGGTGATGTTATTATAACGAAAATACTGCTACACTGTCAGTATAAAAATTACGTAAGAAATTAATAGAACTAGACCGTCACAATGGTTTTAAATTTAATAAGTAAAGTTTTCATATATTCATTGGCTTGGGGACTTTTTGATGACATCTTGTACGATATCAAAAACAGCCTATGTATAACGCATGGGAAATATAATACGTCCTTTTCGTGCCAAGTTTTGTTGGCACCACGTGGTTAGATTAGACTTGAGAACCTCACAGATGTGTATGGTTTATAATAAATAAAATATGTACATACATCGACACTGTAAACGATAATACCAGACTAGGCGTCAGAACATGGTATTCAGAGCGTTAGTTAAACGTGTATGCATTAATTTTCAGTTTAAATATCTATCAGAAGCATGGAAATTTATATTTAAAAATATGTTTTTCGTTAAATTTTATACTATTTTGATGAGACATTATCGTAAATATTTCGATTAATAATTCAAACCCAACGATTGATAATTAATATTTAGAATTAAGGCGATGACTAAGTCTTCAAATTGTAGCAATGCGAAAATGGGGATAATTTTCGGTCTTCGATTTTCAATTAGTAATTCACAATGGCATGAGAGCCACTGTTAACAAAACCATTGGTCATTATTTTAATGACAAAAAAATAGGTGGCGTAAATGTAACTTAGATAAGGTTACATTATATTAAACTTCTGCTTCTGCTGTTGAAAAAAGGTATTCAATACTACTCAAGTATTGATGAAGAATTGTATTAAAAGTACATGAACGTTCGGATAGTTTCATAGCCGTAGTTATTGCAAATATATTTTATAACAAACGAATACTCAATATAGATACAGTAAAAACTAAAACTAACAGTCTGTAAATGTCCCACTGTTGGGCTAAAGCCTCCTCTCCGCTTGAGATGTAGGTTCTGAGCTTGTCCACCACGCTGCTCCAATACAGATTGATGGATACATGTTGCAAATTTTTATTTAATATTTAAATCTAAATAATTTGAACCAAGCCGAGATGGCCCAGTGGTTAGAACACGTGCATCTTAACCGATGATTTCGGGTTCAAACCCAGGCACCACTGAATATTTATGTGTTTAATTTGTGTTTATAGTTCATCTCGTGCTCGGCGGTGAAGGAAAACATCGTGAGGAAACCGGCATGTGTCTTATTTCTGCCACATGTGTATTCCACCAACCCCAGTTGGAACAGCGTGGTGGAATATACTCCAAACCTTCTCCTTAAAGGAGGAGAAGGCCTTAGCCCAGCAGTGGGAAATTTACAGGCTGTTGATGTAATGTAATGTAATTTGGACTTGCAGATACAAATTAAGCCTATTTATTATTCTATTTCCAACAGTTTTAAGCTATATCAAATTTAAAACACCCAAGATTGTTGAACCCAAGTTTAATGCAACAGCAAGTTTAATGGCATAAGGTACATAACATCTTAAGTATCCTTGGCAATGCTTTTTGGCACTGTTTCCTAGTAGTAGAAGATACTTGCTGAATGCCCTGATCATTTCTTCGAGTCTACAGGCATAACTGACCGCTTGCTTGGAATAGCCTATTCGCTTGTTGAAGTCTGACAAAAAGTGTCTCCACCAATTTAAAAAAATATACTAAGTATTATAATATATGTTAAAATTTTTCCGAATAATAATATTTTTAAAATTTCCTAAGATTTTTATTGATGTTATATTTTTTCCATCGTATAAAAACCAAAACTATAAACATAATGAATACATAACATTTATTTTAAATTTCCAATATCATTGAGTTTCTGTCTTGACTTCAGTGACAATTGGCATGATATGTTCGGTTATGTATATACGTCCTTAGATATGTACTTGCGTGTGGCTTGGACTTATAATTGCCTCTTTCATTGAATACTATTCCATGTTTTTCTGCAGTAATTATCTTATTTGATATTCTGTTTTGCAGAAATAGAAGCGTGTGTTAATGCAATTAAAAAAGGTCCGTCATTGATCAATTACATGTCCCTAGTTGTATTGTATGTATATCGATCCAATCGACAATTATGTACATTTTAGATTAGTATATTACTGATAAAAGTCTCTTTAACTATTTTTGAATCGAATATTATTTTCCTTGATATTTTTTAATATATCAATTTGAACAGACGCTATCTAGCAGAGTTTTCGTGAACTAATATTTGCTCTCTATGAGAGTACTACGTTATTTTGTTGCACTGCCCACCCTGCGGTAGATGTCGCTACGTGGAGTGTTATTGAAAGTTGTCACAGAGCGCCATCTAGCCACACGCCACGTACAGTATTTTCAGTTACTCAGAAGTTCCTGTTAACATTGGCTGTACGCTTCCAGAGGGCGGTAAACGTAACATGAATAAGCAAAACGTTACATTTAACTCCGCTACTCATTACTAGATGGCACTAGGGCTATGCAGTAGTAATATTGACTGGTTTCTTCATACTTGCCAAACTTAGCTAATATATACATCCCTTCTGTTGAATCAATGACGTCAGCAGTGCACAAAAATATTTCGAAGATATTCATGAACTTCTTAGGCTTAGGAACAAAATAAAAAATTATGAAGAATAAATTATCGGTTCAACTAATGTAATTATAATTCATTACTAAATATTGATATTCCATTCAATATTATATAAAGTTTATTTCTTTGATTTTATTGTTGCATAAAGTACTTCGGTAAGTTAGCTACTGAACATGACATTGTATGCTAAATATTAACCAAGTACCCATGTTTAACCTTAAAAGTTGTAAATTGTTACTTTAGAAGCTATACAATAACGCGGTGATTTTCATTTTGGAAATGTTTCGTCCATAATCATATAATATAATTATAATTATGGTATTAGAAGCTGCACTGAATCGTTATGATGTTTTCTGAGTTATTATCATCTTATTTTCTCATAACAATTAGTTTAACTATATTTTTATCATAAGAAATTTTCTATTTAGCCTTTATGTTGTACTTCGATATTCATCGTTCAATTATTATACAATAATAATATAATTATCACTACTCATTTACAACTGTATATAATTATTATTATTATTAGTTCCGAAATGCGCTTTTGGTTCGTTAACTGCCTTGCGGTGTAGTTGCGGTAAGCTTTCTTTAGGTTACCTACGTCGAATGAATCTCTAAGCGATATGCACAGATGCGTTGGATATATTTATTCTATTTATTTAAAAAAAAAAAAATTCCTTTGTTTGGAAATTATATAATTAATCATTTTGAATTTAGAACGTAATGTTCGTAAGTACTCAAGACATTTCGTTTTATTTTGTAGTATATTATATTTGTTTTTGTCCACGTGATCTTAGGAAGTTTAACGTAATTGTAATTCGTTATTTCAATATCGACAGTATTATCTATTGATTTATGGAATGTTTAAGTTTACACTTCGATAGTCAAAGTAAAAAGTGCCACCGATTTATAAATAAAGGTCAAAGTAAATCTGAGAGGAATCTGCGAATTAAACTTAGTAGATTATTTTAATATTTTTCGATGTCATCGACGACCGTTTCACTCCCAAGATATTTATCATCTATAACCTCACTCATTGAATATTATTATTGTAATAACATTTTCAACACAAACGTTCCTTCACAGCCACTTTAAAACTATCTACAGACCTCTACCGAATAGTCAGTTCGTTACCAATGGCTGTGGTTTCAAGCGCTTGATTTGTGTTTACAATCAATCACCTGCTCTGCGGTGAAGGAAAACATCGTGAGGTATAGCTTGTAAGTAAATCTAAGACCTATAGTATAAACTTACAATAACCTCCTAAACATCTAATATTATATATGAAATCTTGAATTCGAATCTGGCCCGCTAAAGGGAGCACCGGATCATAAATGATCACTCGTTCAAATTCAACGACCATTTAATTTTCGTTTGATTCAATTTCCAACCTCAGGCACAGCGTGGTGTTGTCACGTTGCTCTATATGAAATACATGAGTTATATATTAATCCATAGATATAAATCAATAGTTGTTCTAGCGTGGTCGAGCTTGAACCGTAAATTACACAATTTTGTTACAGGCACAAGACTATAACTTATTCAATTCTACGGTACGGTTGATGGTGTTGAGTAGAAGATTTTTTTTCAATTTCTTACAGTTGTCGGACAAATTACTATAAGCAATCATCTGAATGACATTTCCTTGATTTGTTATTGGAGCATGCTTTGATAACAAACCAACAATTCGGACTTAATTTGCCTTAATTACATTTAATAGCATTTTGTCATTTTAATATTTTAACAACAATTCAAGGCTTATTAAAAACAAATTAAAGGCTTTTATAATTTTGCCGTGCTATTCATGGAAAAATTGTAAAAAAAGTAACCTGTCAAGAGTAATTTGTCACGATCATAAATACTCCATAAGTCATTAAATTAGAGGGAGACATCGCATATATTAGTTGTTCTACTCATACACAGATGGCGTTCTATGAAAACGATGCACCTTTGTTTTTCAAAAATAAAGTACTACGAATAATCCATATTTTCATTATTACAACCAAATGAAAATCAATATGTAGTACTAATGATTAGCATATAATTATTATAATATAATAATTATATTTCGAGTGTAATTTTAATAAATATCTACTTCATTAAAGTATTAAGCGTTTAAAAATTATAATATATTGAAATGTGAGTTATGGATAACTGGGTACCTATTAGTAACGTATATGAATGTTTCATAAATCATACATTAAATACGTTCAAAGGCAAAAAGGCCTCTGGACTTACTATCAAATATCACCGTCATCCAAATATTTACTTAAAGAAAATCATTTGTCTCGGTGGATTTATTTGAAATAGTTTCTATTCAATTTCAATTCAGATTGCACAAATGAAATGCATGGACTTGGCTGGCTTTAGACATTTTAATGCGCTCCTTTCATGTAGAGTATAAACAAATTTGACTTAAAGTTTTTATTACTACGTTCCTTTATACCCAATCTACATTTAATCTGTATAGTATTCTTAGTACTGAGGCCATAAAGTTTAAGTTAAAGAAACTTTTACCTCACTGATCGTTACATAGACTTGATAATATCGAGGCTAATAAATAATCCGTATAAAGTATCTAGCACACTACAGCGTGAAAGCTAAGCGACGGCAACGTGAAGTGGAACTGTAAAAAATAAAAAGCTAAGCGACTGTGAAAACAACTTGTTCTAGTTAATTCTTTGGTGCACTGATAACATATTTCATCTGATGCGTGACGAGGTCACTCCCTTATCTTGATGGCATTTCGGTATATATGACTTATATTGTTTCGAACTTATTTGAAAAACTATGTTGCTAAAAATATGATAATAATTTTAAGATATTTTTTCATTCCTTAAAATATAGATATTTTAAAGTACGTATGTGATTAAGTCGTTAAGATGTATGAAAATAGAAAATAAGGAAATGCTTTCGAAGATATGAAGATACAAGGTATAAAATTAAATAAACCGCGCGGTAGCTTTCGCTATCAGTTCCGCATTGAATTTTCTACAATTCTTATCTTTTTCTAAGAGGATTTCATCGCGAAATAAATACTAATTTAACCTTTCTTGTTTCAGGTAAGTGTATGCACAAATTATAATGAGATATACAACGGACGCAAGGTAAAGTTTAACATTCGTTTATACTTATACTAATGAAACATATTCATACTAACGTGGATTAAGCATGCAATAGAAGGTGGTCCCAAACCGGATAATATATCAAAATAAAGGAAGCGGCGACTTATGTTCTGCATACGTGAACGAGCTACACAATATACTATTTAATTTTATTCTATCAATTTAAGCCTTATCTTTAAGGAAATAAGAACTACATAGTATTCAATAGGTCATAGACGTACAAGGATGTCGGCATTTATCGCAAATTTTCTGTCCAACAATAATTACAGAAATAAGCATTGTATTTCTCCTGCTAAATTTCTGGTTCAGATTCGGTATTTTACTAATAGTGCTATTTAAATATCAATCACAAGCTTTTAATATTAATATGTATATTTAACGTGAATGAACATCGTAGAAGAATTTAATGTTACTTCAGTGATCTGAAAAAACTATAGCTATCACGAAAATACAGCGCTATTCTGTAAGAACTGATTTCGTAACTAGATTGTGAATTGTTGAAGCTGACTTATCATTGTATACATGTTAAGCTTGTTTTATCACTTTCGGTCTTTTCACGATAGTGTTCTGTGGTTTCGGGTTTTAACTTATAAATTGTTCTAATACTGGACCAAGATTACTGGTCCGTAATCCAAGGTAAAGGGGATGTAAAAAAACAGGCGGGCGTCGGGTGACTGTCATGTCAGGCTGATGGTCAAGTCTTGAAGCATCGGTAAGTGCCTCAGAACATTTCGTAAAAATTTTTTTTATCCAGAGATGGTAGAGCACTGCGAAATTGATAATGATTATAGGATCAAATCAGAATAAAAAACATAATATAATTTTACAACTACTATGTTATAAATGACGCTAAAATACTATCACAGTGAATATTTCTTTTGTTTTTATTTTATTATTGTTTTTAGGAACACTAAACGAATCTTTGTATAATTTTGCGTGTTATATCTATGATCAAATTATATATTTTCATATGAAATTATAAAAAATCTGCCTTTAATTTAAATTATAATGGTTTCGATATGAAGTAAATCAAAATTGCTACTTAAATAAGTATGATGAGCGTTGATTCAGATATAAAAAATTGAATTCACAAAAATATATTTTCTGAAAAATAATTTTAATAACAATTTTCAGTTTTCTCCGATAACATTGACTTTCATTATAAAACCGCCTCCACTTGGGAAATCTAGTGAGGTAGAGTACATTTAATACATTTTGCATTAAATATTATAAGAAACGAAACTTTACATCATCTATTAATTCCGTCTTCGGAAAATAATATATTTATTCTAGAAAATAACAGTTTCGAAGTAATTTTCAGGTATAATGAATATTACAAACATATAGAGTATAGACTAAAACTATTAAACTATCGAGTTGAAAGATTTTCGAATGATTGATATTCAAAACAAAAATATAATTCTAGAAATAGTTCGGTACAAACAAATTCGTTCACAATTTCAACAAAATAAAATAGAATATTAAATTATTCACGACACTTCCGTGTTGGTGTTTTCATTCGGAATCATTACAGTTGATTGTTATTTTCAATTATAGATAATTCTATTTAATAACAAATATTATCCTGAAAAGTTAAATTAAATGTTCTTTTGCTCAATAACTTCGAACATAAATTAGTTTCAACTTCGTAACCTGTTTGTTTTATTGTTTAAGAATATGCAAATTGAATAATACTAATATTTTTAGTCATGTTTTATTTTAATTGTACCTGCATACCAATTATAGAGATTCCAAATATAATTTACGTAAAAAACAGTAGGTTATTCACGAAAAAAGAAGGCGTCGTCACACTAGACTTGACAGAAGCAAAAAAAATAAGAAACGTTTCATTCGAAAACGTTGCGACCTTAAAGTTTTATTCTCATATTTTCTAAATAATTTTCACTGCCCTTCCATTCTTATTAAGTTACAGTGAATTGTAAAATCTAAAGAGAAGGATAACATCGTGACATAAATTCAACTTCAGATGCTACAAAACGGATACTATTTTAAAATTGTGCAAAAAATACACCAAATTCAGGTTTAAATATTAATGTCTAAGATATATTTCAATATATATATATCTATATTTTATTAATAAACTCAATTAAAAAAAAAAATTCAGTCTCAATTCTTTTTTCATCTTTTTTGACCGTTAGGCCAACTTAACAAACACGAGCGTCGATTTTAAACATTTTTGCAGTACATTAAAAACTTTTTAATTAAACCTTCTTTTCAATTAAAGAAAATAAAGGTATTCCATTTTTATGTATTGTATTAATGTATTATATTATAAAAAAATTTAAGCTATATAACTTTACTTACTCAAGTATCGAAGTATTTAGCGTATCTCAATCTTTAAAAATGTAGAACAGCTATGCCTTCAGTATTGAGTACAGCTCTTTAGGGTATCCCAGAAAAATAAATAAATAAAGATAGTATTAAGCGTGGTACCGTTTAAAGTATAAGAATAGAATCTTTCTTTGAAGTATAAGGCTTGAGTGCTTTACGAATGTTCGATATTGGAAGCGATATTGAAATAATTTATGCGGCCGACACAACTTTGAGGCTTACACAGTTGTTACGTAAAACAAATTGTCAACTTCATTTTATTATTTATAAAAAAAACATGTTTAATGACTGCTGCTTCGACTGCCTCAATCCCGAACTGCGATAGCCATACCTTTTTTATGGAGTAGTAACTGCATATTCTAAGATCCTGGATTCAATCACCGAGCTAAAATCAAGTTATCGGATTTTACTTTGGATAATATCTCGGAGTTTATAAACTCTCTTCTAAGCTCTCTCTCCGTCGATTGTCATATACATTGGATTAGAAAAGTGAGGGTACAGAAAGTGCACTTGGCTAGTCGCCGATGATATTAGCCACCGTAACTGAATCAGTCAGGAGGATAATATGTTAGTATAATATATTTTTTATTCGTATTGTATCGTATCCTTGAATAATCAATCGTCTCTTAATATTAAAATTAATGTATTTCTATGTATTCATCGTTTTTGTTATGTGTATTTAAAATGTAATATGGACGGTGTTAATTATTTTAATATAAAAACCGCAAAATGTATTTAAATTGAAGCAATTAAATATCAAGGACGGTTTATATCGTTTAAAATAAAATTGAATTGCACGATATTTTATGCATTTTTACATATGGCCTTGATTTCATCGCGAAATAAAATTAAAAATTTCTGAATAGTATTTATATTTTTATGACTACCGTTAGAATAACTGTATATACCGTTAGTGTAATTATAAGTTTTAATTGAAATCAATTTCTGATATATTTTAATTATTTTAATATATTTTGTAGTAGTAGTTGTAGTTTCGTTGTAAGGGAACGACTAGGATATTCTAAGGCGTCCTATATAATTTATAACTGGAAGCGAACTACGAGTGCCACCAGGGGGCGCTTTTGAAGAGTCTGGGTGGCGAGTGGTCAGCGTGCTTTCAGTTCATTTGCTTAGTGCGCGTTGGCCACTATTAGCCTACGAACTGCTCAGTGATTCAACGCTCCGAGTTAGGAACTCATTGTTTTTTGTGATTATTTATGACTTCTGTGACTCTTTGAAAATACGGTACGATGAATATAAGTACGTTATGGTCTTTTATTTCCACGAAATCCACATTGTATCTTACGAAAACGTAAACTTTAATTTGTAACCAAATATTATACATACGTATATGTTCGGAAAAGTGTATGAGAATAGGCAAAGGTGCTAGGATTCAACCTATGACTATTTAAGTAACCGATTCATTTCCTGTTAGCCTATTGAGGCTACGGCTGTGGTCAGTCGGTCCATTAACTCAAAAACCACTTACCTGTAACGATGATTTGGTCAAAATCTTTGGATAAACAACCTTTGGATAATATATCAACATTGACAACATGACATTTTTTATTTCGATGCAACTAATTGATGGATATAAAAAAAACTCAAGCTACATTTATGGCTGTATAATAATCTCAATATCTCGAAAGCCGTTGACGACGGCATTCATCAAAGCTTATCGCGAGGAGCCAGCACGGAATAACTTGACTAATGGGAAACTCTGATTAATTGTTGTTCACGCACCATATGTTACAATACTTTAACATATTACTAATAATTTATATCAAATGCCGTTTATTGTTTCAACAGATTCCACACGAAACTGATTATATAATGTGTTTAAATTTGTTTCTAAATTATATGCTGTTTTATTACTCATTCGGATTAAGTTAAGGATTTTTGTGTCATTCGTTTTAATACATTAGATAACCCCCCAGTGGTTACAACGCGGTCTTCTAACCGACGGTTGCTGATTCGAATCCAGGTAATAAATAATAAACCACAGAATTTTCATATGCCTAATTTGTATTTATAATTCATCTCGTGCCCAGCAGTGAAGGAAAACATTGGTGAGGAGACCTTTGTGAGTCTAATTTTCAATCAAATTCACATTGAAGCTACGTAGAGAATTTAATTTCAAACTTTCTACGAAACTGAATTTTTTATCTAGCTAATTTCTGTAGTCATTTATAATGCAGTCGTAGAGTTGCGAATTTATTTTGGTCTCAAAAAACGCGAACACATTATGCGAATGCAGTAATGGAAACTATTTAACAATAGAAATCCATTATATTTCACCTCTCAAAAGCAAATTGTACTCAGAACTTCATGAGGCATTGTTCGGCTTTAGGTTAAAATAACACATGAAAATTTCGTACGCCAAATTTAATCAGAGTGCATAAATTTGTTCGAAAAACACCCGAGTTATCGTTTTTGCATAATATAATATAACAGATACATGGATATAGAGAATAGTACGAGCAAAACCCGGAAGATGTTGTCCTACTGTGTATAGTCGTATGATGTATACCATTTGTCATGGCGAACGGTCGAACAGTGTTAATGTATACGTCGATGGCAGCGTCATCTGCAATCATTACAACCAACTAGTAACCAACTACGATAGTTGGTAAACCTTATTGTGTCTTTTTCAAACAATGTCTATACTATACTAACATCTATTTTTATATCTATGGTAACGAAACATAGTCAGATTTATTTTGTAGTTTTGTTGACAACATTTAATTTATTACAAAAATAATGATTATGAATGAACCGCTTTTGAATTTGTGTGTTAATTTTCTATTTACCTTCAACCGTAACAAGACTTCATACTTCTTAACTGTTGCCTAAGTAGTTGCACCACGCGATGCTATTAACTTGATCATGAACTAAAATTTACTTAGGATTTTTTTATTCGGCCGTCTAATTAGTAATTGATAACATTGGGACTTTATTCACTCGACTCTCACTACCGCACATATTATCCTTATCAATATGTGTTTAATACAATTTTTTTGACTTTTTAATAAGAGTCTCACTGTAGACATGGATTGGTCTGAGATATATAATGTGTATAATATGGTGTATTACACTTGTAAAAATAGTGACGTCAATTCCGTTCTTTTGACAGTAGAAGGTAACTTTGCACTTTATCACTCAAGCCGAGTTTTAGATTTTAGCGGAAATTTATTTGTGTATATTATGTATATATAAATCAAATAAACAAACACCACAAACAAACGGGCTTGTGTCGATATAATAGACAGTGGAGTACAGAAAATTTCATTAAGCGAGTTAACAATCAGGCTGTTTAAATGTATTTATTTGAAAAACAGCGTGGAAACAAAGTTTCGGTCCGAAAATTTCATGATGTACCTACTCACATCAATTCGCTCATTTAATTGTGGTTATGAAACTCAACACTTAATTTATTCCTTTTCGGTACATTTCAGTGAGCTTTTTTATTTTTT
Organism: Vanessa tameamea; assembly: GCF_037043105.1. Taxonomy (NCBI): domain Eukaryota; kingdom Metazoa; phylum Arthropoda; class Insecta; order Lepidoptera; family Nymphalidae; genus Vanessa; species Vanessa tameamea. Next base: position 12,798,158 of record NC_087341.1, on the reverse strand, counting down.
TATTTATTTGTGAGTTTTGCTACCTTAATAAAAGTTTTTTATCATATATTCAGTTCTCTCTCTTTCTGAAAAAAATGATTTAACTAAACATCTCAATGTCACATTTAAAAGAAAAGCCTTGCTTTATCTTTTATCTCTTTTAGAATTGTTGCAGCAGATAACAGACAAATATTACTACAAAAAAAGTGTCCGACTCCAGATTAACATAGTTAGATGAAGCAATATTTAAAAAAACGTGGTCGCGATTGTATTTCTGAATTAATGGTTATTGAAATAATAATTAATCTATGACAACCAAGAATTAATATGAATAAAAAAAAATTGCCCAGTCTTATAAATTTTTTTCACAGCTCCAAGGGCCGCAACCTCAATATTTGGTATTAATTTTAACTTTATACCTCTACGCGTTCCTGAGAAAAAGGGTCTCGACGGACATACAGACAGACCGATAAACCGATCGATAAAAATAAGCCTAATAAAGATTTTTTGATTTTTAAAATCTTTGGTATCGCTTTCCTACAATCTGTGGGAGTGACATAATGAAAAGGGACGGAATTGTGTAACTAGAAGCCGAGCAAGCGCGCGCTATTTGATTTGACCAACCAGCGCGGTCCTAAAATTGACCGTCACATATTACCAACCTAAAACTTGAAAAGTAATGTTGCCAATATGAGATGTCAGATGTTACACATCATAATATGCGACTAGTATAAGGACAGCTAGTTTTTTATTTTAATTCAATCGAAACATGTTCATGAGCGCGCTCCAATCTTTACACTTGTTTACAATAAATTAATACCGTTCCGTTCCGGCAGCACACTGTCATGTAAAATGTTTATGAAGCTTATTAACCGTACGCTGTGACAGCACTTTTAAAATATTAATGTCATTACAATATCCATTACCGAATTAATATTAAATTTTTAGCTATTAATTATCGCTGACTTTGATGGCTAGCGCCAAATATTTTTGTCATTTTAATTACATTTTTCCGCTCAGTCAATTCAAATCTAGGCATAAAATACTAAACATACTAACATTAAATTACCTACATTTAATTATAAACTTTATATTTAGATCCTTGTGTATGTTATAATTGTACATAATATGGAAGTTTTTAGTACAATAATTTAAAACGAACAAAAGTTTGTCGTTTTGGAAAAGCTCACCTCAGGCGGTAAATAGACCCAACATTTTAAGGATTTAGTCGAACCGTAGTAGAACTATTGTAGCTGGACTAAGGCCTCTTTCTGAGCTGCTTTAATATGCATTCGATGAACGATGTTTCTTTAAGATATTTATCTTCACCAAGCAAGGCAACTACTACCACGATATTTTGCCCTCATCCTGCTTCACCTGGCTTAAAAAAAGGTCTAACTATTATTTTAACAATATCATTAAAATATTTAATTGCATAGATTTACTGTAAATATCTGAAATAATAGGTTAAATCAAATTATTAAAACATATATTATAGATCGATTATTTTTAGACTTTTAAGAAAATAAAATTGCATTTGTATATAAATCCATTTTAAGGGGAGTGCGAAAAAAACATTTCGAAAGTATACATCTCTGTTAAAAAAACTGATATTATGATTATGAACAACTAGTTTCCAGCTGTGACTTCAGCCACGTTTGGTGGGGAGAACAAGAAGGTGTTAGCGACCCTTCAATTCTATGTCCTTATCTAAAACCCTGTCAACGCGTATGCAAAATTTGATGATGATCAGTTGAGTAGTTAAGACGTGAATTGGTAATAAACCCACAAAATCTATTTCACATTTATAATATCAGTAATCATTATAATTTATTTAGTCCTATAATTTATTTTATTTTTGATATCTATAGAAGTTTAGTACTAACATGGCTTTTAAAGTATTTCAATCACATTAACTCTGTGGATGTAAAACTAATAAACACGGATGTTATCTTAAGAATTATTTTATCTCATCTGAAGATCGCTCATTTGAATTCGAGCCAGCACCACTGGATTGTCTCGTATTCGACGAGATTGAAGGAAAACATGAACGGAAATAACTTCACGAAGTTTTAATCGATTGCCTTCAGGATCCGAAGATACTACGGGACGATAGATATATGTATGTATATGTTCACGCGTTTACCAAACACACAGTAGAGTAGCGTGCTGGTAATATTCTAAATCTATAAAGAAATACACAACTGTCTTATTACGACGTATGACAAGTCGATATTACTATGTTGAGAATAAAACATAAATGAAGAAAAAAAAATTTAGAACAGATGTAAATGTTACACTTTCTTAAGCCTTTTCAATCATGTATTCGTTTTAACGAAGCTACAATCATTTTTATTATATTTTATTAAAACGAGACCTGTATCTAAATAGGAAGGTTATTATTTTTTAGGTTAACGAAAAATCCGATCCGATTAGTATACTGAAAATTAAGTTACTTCATCGTTATTGAGTGCATTGAGTTGAATGAAGCTTATTGGCATCAAAAACGTTTAACTAAAATGTTAAAATACGTTGCAGTTGTATTAGACCTTGAAACTGTACACTCATCGCACCCAAAGTTTGTTGTATATATTAAAAAATGATATTAATTTAGTAGTAAAAAATATTACTTGAATGTGATTATTAAACATATTTATCGCTAATCGGCTGTCGACGGAAAATGGCTTAAAAAAACGAAAGTGTCACTTCCTTTACACTTCCTGACTCACGCAACTCCTCTAGAGTCGATTAAGGGCAACGTCAGACTTAAGACATGATTGAGACGGGCTTACTTATATATTATTATATAACAATATATATCTCTGGTCATCGTTTAATTCATTTATTTTTATTACAAAACTAAGACGGAAAACAATTAGTTTCACAATATTATTTATGAATATTTAAAGCAATCGTTTTATGTGGGTTCTACGTACGCAACGCGTATTGACACTGTGATAACGTCATAACCGCCGTTGCTGTGCACTCAAATACCATATTATATAAAAAATATTTAAAATAATCAAGTTTACAATAATATAAAATGATATATAGTTTAAATACACCGCTTCTAATACTAGTAAATACTTACAAGAATGAATAATATATTATTCTTATGAAATAGTTGGAGACAACGATGTTTATTTATATTTTTAAGTAAGATTTTCGTAACTGCTGATAAAATCAAATTTCTCAAAATAATACTTGTTTAAATTGACTCTTTATATTACTATATCAGAATATTTGTATATATTTAAGGACTTAATGTTAAGAATTCTTATGTACATATTTTTTTTATTCAATATGGAGTGATACAAAATAATATCACACAGCACTAACGATACGGTGATTGCACGCATTTAACGTGTCTAATACTACATCTTAATAACCGCTTAAATAATGGTAATGATGACGAATATTTTAAAAATTCAAAATATCATAGAAATAACTTAATAACTAACAAATGATAAAATAATAAATTGAATAATAAAACTGAAAACAAATTATAATGTCACTGACACGTAAAGGTTAATGTGATTATTATTTACGTGAAATATCTGTAATTGGTGCGGTTCGAGGTTACCGACTCGTACGTCGTGGGGCAGACGGCGTTATGCGTTCTTACTTACTCTTCGTCCTCTTTCTCTAATACCTCGTGTACACTCGATGCATATCTAACTACTTCGTACCTATACGATAATATTATAAATATATTTATAAAAATATATTTAATTTTTACTACATATAAAGTATTTTGAAAAACATTACAAAAAGACCAACCTGCTCGTCCGCTTTTTCCTCCATTTAAATATTTTTTCGATTATTTGTTTATAATACTCGAGTAACGTTTGCACTCATTTATTTTAATAAACAAATCTTGTTCCTTTCGTCGCATTTCACTCCTATGAAATTCTTATTCAAAATTAAAAGTAATATTTTATTCAAAGATATAATTGAACCCATTTTTTACAAAAATAGTTCATTCCATTATCGAAGAGAAATGTTATAATGCATTTCCTCCACACATTATTCTAAAAATTACATTGAGAATTCCACTAACTTTGCGATTTTTTTCAATAGATTTCACGATTTCGCTTCACTAATTTAACGACTTCAAAATATAAATGGAGCCGCTGAGCTTTCACGGATCGTATTTGAAATATATATTTGTCTTTTATTTCAAATAAAATAGTGATATTTGTATAGACTGTTCCTAAGAACTCCAGACGTGGAAGGGCCATCGAAAAGATAAATATAAAAAAAACAGTTGTTTTTCTCGAATATAAAAAAAAACACTTGACTGCAGGCGAATGCTCTAAACGAGTCGAATCTAAAATTACTGACTGACATACAATGTAATGATTTTGCCGTGCGTTGTATGTCCACCCTCTTAGACAGGAGTGTAAGGGATTATGATAAAATGGCAATACTAAAATCTCTCGTATTCCATGAAATGGGAATATTTTACACCGTTTTAAAAAAAAAAACTATTTAAGGGGGTAAAATAGGGGATGAAAGTTTGTATAGCAAATCGCCTTCCTACAAGGTTAACATGAAATTTGTGTTTAGGTTTTGAATAAAATAATGTTCTTACAACGTTTTAAAAATTCATCACATAATTGAATGAAATTAGATACGGGTTAAACATAGTGTGCCAAGTCTGAAATAAAGAGAGGGCAATGCAGGTTAATAAAAAACTCTAATATTTAAGGAACTTTGGTTTATTTCTGAGATATTCCCAAAGGGAGATCCCATCTGGTTCACGGCGAGTATTTAAAATTAAAAATAATTTATATAGGTATATTTCAACAACTATTCTTTAATTCACAAATAATTATCGTTTTGTTCTGGTGTTATAAAAGTTTACGCCATTTCTGAATTCTCTCCAGTGTTACGTCAGCTTTCTATCCTATCTTTTAATAGTTTTCGTTTTAAAGTAAATTGACAAGTTAAAGGTTTCGATATAGTATTTACTATTTTCGTGTGATACCAATCGGGAGCTTCTGTTCATTTATACCTGAGCTTAAATGTGAAATAGACCGAACATTTATAGAAGCTCAACATAAATATATTATGCGACCTGAGTCTACTCTAAACTAATTCTACTACGGACTAATTTATATTCTTTAAAATAAATAATTTTTTAGTTATTTATAAATACCGGTAAAATCTTATTATTAATCGTTTAATAAAAGAAAATGTGCAATGTTTAAAATGATTTGTAAGTATGGCACGAAGTTTTTAATTAATCGTAAAAATGTATTCAAATAAACAAGCGATAACGATATAAAGACGATTCGTAGCACGAAGAACATTCCGTAGAAGTTTTAACTACTGAAACTCTCTTTGATTATTATGGTGAAGCAATTGTGTTTGTTTTAAAATAAAATTGTCAGAATTTTTTTCAATTATATTACTATATGAAACAAATATCTAAAGATGGTCAATATTAGATCTTATTCCACGATATAGTTTTATACAAGTTCTGATATATACAGGATTTCTAATGATTTATCGCTAACTGATACGTTTACAGATAAATTGTCCGTTTTTATAATAGTTCCATTCAATACCCTAGCAACAGTATCACTTAAAGATTATTTAGCCTTTTTTCTCTCAATTTGTATATTACGTAAGCTATTCAATAAAATAGTTATCGCATTGCTATAGGCAACAGCCATTCTCTTACGTATAGTTTCAGTGTGGTGACGTTCACAATTTCAAACTTAGCGTTGGTCGACATCGCACGTGTGCGCTTATATAATGTGTTTCTACATTCAAATTGGTGCAAAGGGGAGTGAGATAGATATATAGCATAGTTAATGTTAGAAAGAGAGCTTTTGAAAAGTAAAAGAGCCGCTACGTTAAATTTACTTGACATCATCGAGGGGGTGTTTATTGACATAATCAAATGTAAATACTTTACCCACTCTTTAAGAGCCGAGGTGGCACATTGGTTATAAACGCGTGCATCTTAACCGATGACTGCGGCTTCAAAACCAGGCCAACACCACTGAATTTTCTTGTGCTTAATTTGTGTTTATAATTCATCTCGAGCTCGGTGGCGAAGGAAAACGTCGTGAGGAAACCTGCATGTGTCCTATTTCAACGAAATTCTACCACATGTGTGTCCATCAACCCGCATTGGAGCAGCGTGGTGGAATAAGCTCCAAGATTACAAATCAATAAAAAAAAAAAAAAAACAAAACTTCTCCTCAAAGAGAGAGGAGGCATTAGCCCAACTGTGGGAAATTTACAGACTATTACTGTTACTGTTTTACAATTTTATTTAAAAATATATTTTAACGGGGTTTTAATTAACCACTGAATTTTTCAACAATATTTGTGATCACATTGATTTGACTTTCGAAGACATAGAATTGCTAAACTATATGTTATTAGTTAAATGATGCTGTGTCTACTGAAACGATATTTACTGGTGAAGCTGATTATTTTTTCAATTACAAACAAAATATCTAATATGTAAATGAAAACAATACAATTTATTTTAACATTCCACCATGTTTAAACTCCTGAATATATTCTTTAAAATGTTATAAAATGTAAGCCTAAGATTTTTATCGCTTACTACTTGAAAGATACTATCCTAGAAAAGGATTTCCAACTTTAAGCCCATAAAATCCCAGATTTTTACTCAGAAAAGTTTCCCACGTAAAGGAGATTCAAAACTATCTTATTTACCAGCGGGTGCATGCTTCCTAAGGAACAGGGAAAGAAAATAAACTGACAAGCGTTTTACATACACTCATGCAAGATTTTGGCAACCAAACAACTTAGCTATATTATAAATAAACTAGTTTATCAAACTTTACCTTCCTACGGAATTAAGTTTACCTAAAATTCCTATTAACGAAAGAATTATCATAATAAATTTAATGGAGCATTAAAATAAAATAATGATACTCAATATCACATATTCCTTATTAGTATTGTAATACATTTTCCTATTGAGCATAGAACTTTTCTGAAATAAACTTAACCATTGTTATATTGATAAAAGAATTCTTTATTAAGGTGACATTTGACATCGTACGGAAATGGAGAATGGGAGCATAAAATATAAACACTGGCATTTATACATTATTAATAACGCGACTCCAGTCAATTTTTACAAGTTATTACGTATACCTAATTACTCGGTCAATCGATTTAGTGTAGGTGCCACGTGGAAGGAATCCATTGCGCGTCTCGACTCTACTCGACTCAAGTTCATTATTGTTTGATGGCGTCGTAAAATACAAGTTGGTTACATAAATCTCTTTCGTATTTTAATTGGTTACGCTTAATGATTTAAAAATGTTTCTTTGTGATTTGATGTAGGTACTTTCGAAAAATATAACTAGCTCACTTCGCACGGGTTGAGTAGAGTTTTTAGCATGCAAATTACCATGAAATCATTTGAGGCGTACTCAGAACTGACCAAAATTTTGCTTTACACACAACTAAAAGACAAAAATACAAAAACGCGTTTTTATTTATTTATAATAAACAAATGAATCGATTACACAAACCATTACATAAGAGCATTCATAAATAACAAACCAAATGTAAATTTAAATAGTACGTCCACTAACGCAAATAACGGGTACCACACGGAGGGCGGATCACACCCAAATTGATTGGAACAGATAACGCTCTATCGCGATAATCATTCGTAACAAGTGCTTAGTTCCTCTGTTTGTACAGCATGTGGGTTGTATGTTTCAGCTTTATAGCTCTTCTCGTATATATATATATATAATTTACTGGTGTTAGGACCTTATGCTGGCTCAACATTTATTCTACTAATAAATATTACGTAGTGTTCTGGTATGAAGCGTTAGCGAGCTAGTATAGCTACAGTAATAATGATAATTAAATCATCTTGGATTCCATAATTAAGTGCTAAATTTACTATAGACTGTATAAAATAGGATTCCGGAAGTTGACAGTGTGTGTGTTGACATCGTATTATTAGAGCGATGAAATCGAGAATGCACACACTCGTGCACTGTATGTATATGTAATGTGCAGATGATGCCCCATTGCGACAAATTTATATGAAGCAAAACTGTGACCGTGATTTGATCTGATTTGAACCAAGTATTCTATCACCTGGGTCACCTCCAAATCATAGTCGTACATAGATCACAATGTATCTACGGGGACGATGCATTAAAAGTCTCAAATGTTTTCATTGTCATACATGCATCACGTGGTATCTACTAAATTAATTTAATGATATATTTTTTATTGATTGATAGTATAATAATTACCTACATAGAACTATTTTATATCCCTCGTATTATATTATAAAAAATTCGTTATTTTTTAAATTAAAATGGAATGAAGTTTATATTTCTATAAATAAAATTTCCAAAGATTTATCTTGGATTCATCATTCGGTTTAACCCACAATAATAAAGTTACAATTAACGATTTTCAATTATCTGTCTAGTATCTATGGACCAGATTAACAAATTAAGAATATTTAGTACTTTTAGATAAATATAATAATTTCGTATCGAAAATTCAATTCCAACGAAACAAAGTAAACCTAATGAATAATTGATAATGCATTAACTGTAACCTTGTTCTCACAATATTGAGCTAAATTAATTAATTAAACCGATATCGCAATCTCATCTCAATCTCGTGCTCAACAACAAATATTCGATTTAGCTAATTAATAGTTTTGTGTTAACTATGATTGGAATTACCTTTTAATTAATGCAAAGATAATACACAAATATATGGTGCTAAATACAGTCAAAATGTGTGTGTATTAACATCAAATAATAAAAGATACCCAAATAATGATGTATTTGAAGTGTTATACGAACTACTAATTGATACTTGATCTTATAATAAAATAATGACATTTATCATTTATTATAATATATTATTTATAAATATATTGACTAGCTTATAAGGCTGATCACAAGACCTTCAGCGAACTTCATTATTAAAAAAGATAAAAGAATAAAATATTTTTCATAGATTTAATTCATTTTGCATTTCTAATTCTTCAAAAGATATTTTAAATTACGCAAAACGCGTGTTGCCACTGAGACAATTGTATGAAAATATACCAAGCCTTTTTTCAGGTTAATAATATACCAAGCCTGTTTAAGAGAATAAGGTTATTCTTAATATGTTTTTGAAATCAACTAAAATTAAAAGTTGGAGATTATAAGTCAATATCTTTGGAGCAGGGTGGCTACTCAGATTTTAAAATATAAACTATTAAACTTATATGAAATAATACAATATAATTTGAATAAATATTTTGTCCGTAAATGTAAAATAAAAAATAAATAGTCTTGTAAGCTTTCCTTTCATAGAATGGTTTGGGCATTATTCAATAAGGGGTTGTCTACTAAATCTTAACTCAAAATGAGGCTTTCTGTGGAATCTTATAATAGATAAATTACAGATAATGTGGCCAAACCAAAACACTCCAAAATAAAAAAGCAATAGATTTCTAAATAATATTTCCGATGAGATACGGGATTTTCATGTATATAACAATATTGAAAAATAGAGGTAGCATTATTATTACGATTTCATATTTCGAACATTTTCATGTGCTCTTATTTTTTATGAATACCACTAAAGTTCATTAATACCAAACAATTAATTCATTGCTATAAATAACATTCATCGTGTTTCTGTTTCAGAAATCTTTTCTACCAACTGAATTGAAATCGGTTTAAAGACTTTTTAAAGAGTAGTAACAATTGTGAAAGAAGACAACAGTGTTGCAATTAATTATTCACTCTTCATACTACGCTAGCTAAAAAGAGGAGTATTTTCAATTATCTCTCAGCGCGTCCATTCGTGTTATCGTGGAACTAAATTACCTCAACGTGCACGTCATCATGGAATCTATCATTATGATTTTCTCTTATTCTTCGTAAAATTTCATTGTGATAGAGTGATAATTTTATTATATATCAGATTTAAAATGTATCCTGTATATGTAGTGGTCGAGTAGAGCAGGTTTTTAATTTCTTTGTACAATATTCGATAATTTATGTTTAAATTTTATGGCCCAGCCCTCTCACTCCCTCTTTCCATTCATAGTTTATATATAATTAAAAAAAGTTGTTTAAAAATATTCGAAACACTCTTGTGATATTTTCAAATATATTTCGAATGTGAACAAAAAAAAACACACATTGAAAACGTACGATATTTTTGAAACAATCATACAATATTTTTATAGAACGGATCTTACAATTTATTTTAAGAGTAAATATTAAAAAGGGAAAAAAGTCTTTTACATTATCATGAATAGAAACTTTTCAGTTTATTCATCTTAAGAGTGTAATGATGGTTGTCCCTTGAAGCATGCTGTAATATGTTGACATGGTGATAAAAATAACTTTGGCCTTTTCTCGCTTGGATAGAAACATTTGTATACAGCAAGTAATTAAGCCAAATCTTTATTTCCGTACATGTTTGTTTATAGCATTAGACGATGGACTTGTAAATATCCCACCGCTGGGCTTTGACTTCTTATCCTTTTGAGGAAAATATTTTCATAGAAGGTTTGTGTACAGTAACACCAACATCATTAAACATCGATTAATGTAATATCCATAGTTTTACTATTTCCGTAATATATGTATGTCTGTAATATATAGCGGAACAGTAATGAAATACATTTTTGTTTTTTATAGAATAACTCATTGCTGTCTAGAACTACCTCGTCAAACTCACATGTCCACAATTGGTACATATTATGTATTTTGATATATTTGTCTTATTTACTGTTTAATTTTTATAGTCTGGCAAATGGGCCATCTGGTGATAAGTGGTCACAACCGCCCATAGACATTGGCGCTGTAAGAAATAATCCTTACTTCGCCAATACTCCACCAATCTCGGAAACTAAGATGTTATATTCCTTATGCCTGGTATTGCACTGCCTCACTCACTCAACTTCCAAAGGAATAGAACAATATATAGTATTACTGTTTCGCGCCAGAATAACTGATGAGTGGGTGGTACCTACCTTAACGGGCCTGCACAAAGCTCTACTACCAAATACTTTAGATTAATATCAATAGTTGGTATAAAGTTCCGCTTTATAAGATCAATTATACCTTATCAAATAAATAGTATTGTTAAAATGTGATACTTACAATTGACAGTAAATATTTTAAGACAAATAATGGAAGTTAACAAGTTATACAGCTTGAATAAAAGTTGAAAATATTTAAAAGGGTACAGGAAGGATGCGCTCACACCTGAGCGACCATGCAAGGCGGAAGCGACCACGACGTGATATCATATGTAAAGTTACGTTACACCTGCGCAACTGCAAAATATTTTACAGTCGTCTGGATTAATCGCAAAGATGTGATCGTACCTTAAAGTTGCTGAACAATATTTGGTAGCAGTCGTTTCCGCTTTGCTAAGTCCCTTAAGTGTGTTCGATTTCTAATGTACTTATCGAACTGTATATAATGTTACTGGAACATAAACATTTATTTTACAAAGTACGATGAATAATATATATATGATATGATATTCAATGGGGTTCAATGGGATTCAATGAGATACCTGTATTCTAAATAATATCCAACCTTCTGTATTAATGAGAAATACATAGGATTGATGTCATATATTTTAAAAAGAAGTTATATAAGCTGCGCGATGGCTTTTAACATAGTACTCTTAACTTTCAATAGATGTATATGAGTCGATAATACGTGATATTTTATTCACAGTAAAAGTTAGGTAGGTGAGAACAATTTATTAAAACTTTAAATAATTTTAATTATAAATCAAATATATTACGTCTTTCCACGTTATCTGACTTTTTTAATTTTTAATGTATGCTGCACTCCACGAATTTTTCCGGACTAAAAAGCAACCAATGTAAATTTCCAGCCCATATAACCAATAAACACAGTTTTACATGAATAAATATATTACAGCTCCGCCTGCGGCATCTATTGCAAGGGTCATTTAAAACTGACTATCGTTAATATAGATATACGGGAAATGGAAGCTCACCTTACATTGGTTGCACTTGGTTGTGAAAAAATGTAGTTTCGTTGCAGATTTTCTCTTCGTTCCTTGTGGCTCACGTTATTGTAGTAAGATTAACTTATAAAGCCGTTTGAATGTTCATCAAAGTGTCATATGTAACGTTTATCTAACATAAGTTTTGGTATGTCAAGCTTATAGACAATTAAATAATCTTTACTAATGTTATTAATACGAAAGTAACGCTGTCTGTCTGTCTGTCTGTTACTCTTTCACGGAAAAACCGCTTAATCGAATTTGATAAAAATTGCCGTGTGGTACTTTTTTATACCTAAAGCTTACCAGACCCTAAAAAAGTATGCGTTGCTACGGCCAAAACAAGTTTTCAGGGGAAGGTTCGAAGGGTGAGTGAACCAGTATAACTACAAGAGACATTAAATTTTAATTCTGAAGTTTGATTGCGCATTGGCAAAGTAAGAAATAGTCAATAAAGTATCAATGTACTCGTACATGGCACTGGTCCTCACGTACTATCAGTTGGTTTATTCGCAAGTCCGCCAAACTATTTGTCAAAAATAAGTTTAGTAATGTATATTTTATATCCAATAAAAAGACTGTCATTGAAAACTTCATATTAAATAAGCAGAATATTTCGATACACGAATACGTGTGTATTTAGCTTTCATTACAATTGTATTTAAAGTAATGTGTTATGTTTATTTTATAACAGTATAAAAAGCGTTAACCATTTTTACACATTACAATTATATTAATATACACTATATATATTATTTGCACACAAACTTTTTATATCAGGAAATATAAGCTCCGTTTATTGGTGAAGAAAACCTCATGAGGTAGGTTGCATGTGTCAAATAAAATTATATCTGTTATACACGGGCATGGCAGCTATGGCAAAACGGGTTCTGCCCCATGTAAATAAACTCAAAAATTTCTCCTTAAAAGGATAAATGCCTCATACTTAACATTTAAGACATACCGATAGTCTAGAAGAAAACACGGTAGTTCACTTTGAGCTTTAAAAAGCATTTTACAGAATTAGAAAAGTAAACCGAAAAAAAAAAGAAAAATGTTGTTATTGATGACCTTTGATATTTTTACACTAAAGTTAAACTACTCTGGTCACTTAAAATTTATTGTAAACTATTAAAGTACTTTAATAGTTTACAATAAATTTTAAATAACAGCACAAAAGCTCATATAAGCTTTTATGCTGTTTCCTGACTGAGTTGACAGTTAGACTAATATCATTTAACTTAAAAATCAAAAATTAAAATCAAAATAAAAACTACTAAACCTAGTCCATTTCAAAACCAAAAAGACGCAAGTTTGCGCGTTAACTGCTAAAAAACACCATTTGTCGTATCTCCACTATTTGAGAACATTCCATTAGCCGCCACAGCTAGTATAGGAATACTTGGCGTCGATATTTCAAGCCTCGTTCAGTTCTGCGGTCAATTGGAAGGCAAAGCCGAATTGGCATCAAAAAAGCTCGGTGTGCTCAGCAAGGCAAGACAGTATTTCGCGTCGGCCCATCGTCTAAGACTCTACAAGGCACAAATTCGACCACACATGGAGTACTGCTCTCACCTCTGGGCGAGTGCTCCCCAGTACCAGCTCCTTCCATTCGACCGTATCCAACGTAGAGCGGCTCGAATTATCGACGATCAAGCCCTTTCCGATCTGCTTGATCCTTTGGCTTTGCGTAGAGATGTTGGATCGCTCTGCATCTTCTACAGAATTTATCACGGGGAATATTCCGATGAATTGTTCGGATTAATTCCGCCTGCTGAAATTCACCTTCAGACATCTCGCCAAAAATCAAAATATCACCCACACCACCTAGATGTCCGAAAATCCACAAGAGCGCGATTTTTAAGACATTTTCTGCCTCGCACAACCACTCTGTGGAACAAGCTTTCGCCGGCGGTTTTTCCGAACCGATACGACTTGGGAACCTTCAAGAAAAGAGCGTACTCTTTCCTAAAAGGCCGGCAACGCACCTGCAAGCCCCCCGGTGTTGCAGATGTCCATGGGCGGTGGTAGTCACTTTCCATCAGGTGAGCCTCCTGCTCGTTTGCCACCTCTAATATTAAAAAAAAAGAACATGTATAAAAACAATTAGCTAGAAATAATTTAAATAAATTGTAAAACAATATTATAAATACGAAAATGAATTGCGTTATAAATATTATAGGTCTACGCGATGTTTGTGCCTGGAAAAACGCCGGAGGCCATGCGGTATTACGATTGATATCATATTAAAATGACACAACCATTTTAATATTATAACAATCGTAATTATAATAAAAAAACAGTTTTATTTTCTCTAAATATAGTTTTATTCGTGAGCATAGCATAGTATGTTTAACGATAAAGTCTATCAAAGCAAGCAAAATAAGGTTTTATTAGATGACACTTAAACAGACCTGTTATAATTATACATAAACTAATGTTCGTTGTTTATTTTGATAATGCCAGTATGAGAATAAACCAATAACTAGACTGATGCGGTGAAATCAAATCACGTCCTTTTTCATGTGTTTTTATTCAAATATTGTTAAGCTTTTTTATATAACATTGTTAGGCGGACAGACAATTGGGCCACCTGAGGGTAAGTTACCACTGCCCATAGATATTGACGGAGTCATAATTTTAAACCAATTTTTTCATTACCAATGGACCACCAACTCTGGTGACTAAGATGTTATGTCCCTCGCTTACACTTCAAACCGGAACACAACAATACTTCGTATTGATGTTGGGCGGCAAAATATTTGATGAGTTGGTGCTTGCACAAAACCCTACTTCCAAGTAGGAGCTGCTCCGATGACCAAAAGTGTAAAAACCAATTGTTGTTACGTTGATGTACAAATACATCAAATTAAAAATATATATGAGCCTACTTTATTGAAGTATACAATTTATTTTAATAATTAGTAATACAGTGCGTCAAATAAATTGATTTTAAATCTTAATTAATTTTGTCTCATATAATCTATTATATTTAAAATGACCACGTGTACTATAAGTTAATTAAGTCACTCTCGACTGGAAAAAGCAGCTATATATAGCTGTCATAAACTTTTTCCTAGACTTTTTGAAATTTTACATGAAGAGTATGCATGGATCTTTTATTTTTCGCTTGGTATACGCGAAGAAGAACAATTGTGTCTTCGACTGTGTAGTCGTAGAATATTTTTCAAAGTTGACATTCTCTCTACATAACACCTTTTTTATAAAACTATTATCATATGATATGGTTAGTCTTTTTAAATCTAATTTGTCCTAGCTCTTACTGAATTACTAGATAGTTTTAAACACAAATTTAGATGAAAATTTCTCAATATGTAAGACTAATTGTCCAAGCCTTCCCAGGCTTAAACAACCTGTACACCCACGGGAATTAAACCAGATTAATGAAATCAAAACAACACGATTACATTAAAAAATGTGACGAAATGTATATTTAATTTTAGATTAGTTACAGGCACGATTCTAATATATAACCACGTAAATGTAAAACAAATAAGTATTTATCTGTTTCTTGTAAATAATTGTGTTTCATACTTTGTTTTATTTATTTTAAAGCATTTTTGACATTGAATATACGAATAATATACGAAGCATATAAGTTAAATTTCATAAAAAAGCTGATATTAAAATAGCATTTAACGTTCAACGGCTTTAATATATACAAATTCATTAAGACCATATATCTCCCTAAGTTTCACTCCTTACACAAAACTTATTCCAATTTCCTTAGCTTTAGCCAATTTTCTTAAAAAGATGTACCTAATTGTCATGCAAATTTCTCGCCGCCAATGTTCCGAGACTATTCCAAAATTCATGAATACATTAGCCCATTACTTAGGAACAGCTTAAACGCTAATCCAAGTAAGCACACGTTAGCTTAATGCTAGGTTCAACATACGTCCATAACGCTTGAGTGAAATATTCACATTAAATCGTTAATTTGAGAGCATTTGCCCAAATTGATGTACTGCACATATAAAAAAAAGTTATCCAAAAAATATCATAAGACATATTTTAGAAAAAAGGCGATTATTTAACGTGATCCATTCTGAAAGGGAGATAGTTGAGAAGGCGTAGATACATACCTAAGCTTACGGTACCAAGCCGAGTAAGCGCCGTTAATTTATAAGTGCATAAGATTATTATTGAATTATTGTACAGTGGTATGTGTGGATAGTTATTTAATATAATTGTATACATTAGTTCAATTAGTATTGGAGTTTATCGAAAATTATATAGCTTACGTTTATCATTTTTTTTCTTATATATCCGTCTCTAACCGACCAGTAACTTTTTTTCAAAAGAAATTTGTTATTAATTCGCAACAATTTAGTAAAATGCCATCAAGAATCCAACTGAAGACTTGACCAATCAAACTGAAGACCCGAGCTCTGAAAGTTAAACACGTAGATATTAATGAAAGTCTGCGACTTCTGAACCGGTCAATCACTTTTGATGTTTGCAACTATTTGTATTAATAAAATATAATATTTCTACACATTAATTTACGAAGAGTAAATTTTCACCTCAAGATATGTTTTTCTTAACCATTTTATGTTCAAATATTTTAATACAATGAGTAAAGCGTCGAGCAATTTCTCGAACCTTACCTAAGCAGCTTACAGAGTGCTAATACATCCCACCGCACGCTCCACACCTCTACCATAATATCTCAAGTATTCTGTTTTAGTATCTATAAAAGACAACTTCTATTGTGAGAAAATAGCTACAATTTAATTTAATAACCGAGGATAAATAGTGTCTTTTTAGGCTAATGTTTTCGTTATTCTTGTGTCAAAACTTTTCTTGTGTATTTCTGTATAATATATGAAATTTCTTTGAGCTATAATCATATTTTAGTCATTGGGAAATATATTTGTTTTAACATAGCGTAAAAAAAATATATATATAAATTATATTATAAACATATAGCCGAGATGGCCCAGTGGTTAGAACGCGTGCATTTTAACCGATGATTTCGGGTTCAAGCCCAGGCAGGCACCACTGAATTTTCATGTGCTTAATATGTGTTTATAATTCATCTCGTGCTCGGCGGTGAAGGAAAACATCATGAGGAAACCTGCATGTGTCTAATTTCAACGAAATTCTGCCACATGTGTATTCTACCAACCCGCATTGGAGCAGAAGGTGGAATATGTTCCAAACCTTCTCCTGAAGGGTGAGAAAGCCTTAGCCCAGCAGTGGGAAATTTACAGGCTGCTAATGTATATTATAAATGTTTTAATAGTTATAAAGTTGAAAAAATGCTTCATTAAACTCATAGTTGATTACAGCAACTTTGACCGCATTGAATCATCAATCACTCGGTTGACCTGATTACTTATAGTATTCATACTCCATATAAGATCAAACGGTATAAAAGAAAATAAACATATAATTCATCGCACAGGAAATATAACATTAAAAAATACATAACACTTCATACTCATAAAATTATAACCACTTATGCATGAATGATGGTATTTTAAGCTCCATTTAATAAAGCTACACGTAAACTGTGTCATACGGGTTAAGATAATAATTTGTAATATGTAGGAAGTCTTCAAAAGGCGCAATTCAAGTTTGAGCAGCTGCACGTCGCAACGTGTGTTTACATCACCATTTCAAGCTAAATTCTATACAGAATTTAAGCTCCTGCAATTAAAAATACATAAACTATTCGTATGTTACGTCAGTTCATGAAATACTATTTTATATTCTGAATCATTAATATAGAAAATTGTTATGCTTACATTATTTTAGGAGCTTAAACTGAGCTCTTGCTGTAGATGGCAAGTGATCATTCTTAGCATTCGTTATAAACATAGTTCAGATGGATTTTTTTTCGCATGGTAACTGATCACCTCCACCCGTAGACATCGGTACCATCAATGCCCCTACATGGGATCGAAGATGTTATGACTCTTGCGTTTTTTATCACAGTTGTTTTTTACAATAATATTACGTCATATATTTTATTTCAAAAAGGGCTACAGGCAACATTTTCATTACAAAGGCATGTTATCGTTTAAAAATTTGTTACTTTCATAATATCCTTTAGTACACAAACGTATATTTACATAATTATATTTTTTAAATGATTTTTCAACAATTTCGAACGTTTTCTCGTTCAATAATTTTTTTTTAAACACACGGCCTTCTTTAATTTCAATAATTTGGACGTATAATATATAATATTTATAGTAAATTACAAGTTTTAAAAATATGGCAAAATTCAACGTACAGACGAACATTGAATTTATCAAACAATAAAGGTAATTTTTTTACATAATTCTAAGTTCTTAGGAAATAGTTTTTAAAAATAATATATTAATAGATAGACAGCTTACCCTAAATATATAGCCACGTTATCTTAAGCACACAATAAACTTATATTTTTAAAAATGGAAAATATCATCCACAGCGGCAACAAATATCATACGTAATTTATATCATTATTAGTGATCCAACCCGGAAAACCTTGCATACGGTTTTCAAATATATTGAAGTATAATGTATGCGATTTAAAATAAACTCCTATATAGTCCTCACAGCTTTGTTTCCATTTTTGTGCTCCATATACACATCCTCTAATTAAAAAATTATGCTAAAGACCGCATAAATATAAATTTTGAAAACTTTTTTACTTACAAATATTATATAACGATATTATTTGAATTAATTGATACATTAAATATTATCGAAAACAAGACGAAGCTGACTGTTCGGATCCTGCAATTGATTGCAGTCCGAATGCAGACTCCCCCTTCCAAGTATTTTCTAAAAAGTCTAATACTTCATTTGGACCGTATCTCGTACACCGCTTGAATCCATTCGTAGAATTCTCGGCACCGACACCCAGTATTATTGGAACTATGGATGAAGAATTAGAAATATGGCAGGAATTATTCCAAGCTATTGTGTTCATGTTGGGAAAGCTTCAATTTATAAAATTTATTACAACTTGACTCAGAAAATAAAACTAAGATTTATCACTATATAATATTATAACTGAGCGCATCAGTGACAATTGACAATTCGTTAATAATATTTAGAAAAGTAACCGATACGTTTGACGTGTAATTTATGAAGAAATTATAGTATTCGATTATCTTGTCAAATGTAATGTCACTTTATTATGTACAATTCTTAAAGTTAATTAAAGCCAAGTTCTCTTATGGTTTTGTCATTTATGTATCAATTTAATTAACTTTAATATGTCGCAAGAGGATTCTGTCGATACTACACATTCATTTTTACAAGGCACAATGTCTCGCTATCTCCGACCTGAAAGATTTGACATAGAACCGAATTCTAGCAATTCGGACTTAAAATGGACTCATTGGCGATTTACATTTACAAATTTTTTATCAGAAGAAATCTCCACTAATACTCCTGACTCTATGAAACTGATGTTGTTGGTAAATCATTTAGCTCCAACAATTTTTTCATATATTCGTGATTGTAAATTTTACGAAGATGCTATTAAATTACTTGATAGTATCTACATAAAACCTAGAAACGAAGTTCTAGCACGGCACATACTAATTACAAGAAAACAGCGACAGGAAGAAACAATTTGCGAATATTCACGAGCTTTGAAACTCTTGGCTCATGACTGTATCTTCCGAAATGTTACTGCCGAAGAACACGAACAACAAACGATTAGAGGAGCATTTATTGCAGGTATAAGTTCTCAGAAAATTCGAGAGCGTCTTTTAGAAAATATTACAATTACTATGGATGAAGCTTTAAATCAAGCTATATCATTAGAAACGGCAGAAAAAAATTCAGAAATAATTGCTGGTAACACAAATTCTTCGCAACTAAATGCATTTTCTAATAATATAAATGATTTTAATCAAAATGTGGCTGTATCTACTACACAACGGAGACGCTGTTTCTTTTGCGGTGGCAACATACATCAAAGAATAAAATGTCCTGCTTTTAAAGTCACATGTCAACTGTGTTCTAAACAAGGCCATTTTGCTAAGGTTTGTCGAAGCGGTAATCAACAAACTGTAAATGTTCTTACTACAGACACATGCTTACATTATTCACATGAAAGTTTCTTAGCTGCATCGCCTAGTAGCTTACAAAATGCTACCGTACCTATTTTTATAAATAATATACGCGCTGATGCCTTGATAGACACAGGAAGCTCCGTCAGTTTTATCAATAAGAAATTAGTACAAATAATGAATTTAAAAATAAAACCTTGTAAACAGACAATTACTTAAGCATCGTTGACTCATGTATCCTTCGTAGAAGGAATGTGCCATGCTACAGTTAAGTTACAACATCATATTTATCAACAACGTCAACTTCTAATAGTTAACAATCTTTGTGCAGATATCATCATTGGCCATGACATACTAAAAGATCATTCGAAATTGGAATTTAAATTTGGAGGTAACAGAGAGCCTTTAAAAATATGTAACGTTATGAATGCATCTGTGCCACCAGTGTCTTTATTTACTAACTTATCATCTGATATTAAGCCTGTGGCGGTAAAATCTAGACGATATAGTAAAGAAGATAGCGATTTTATTAATACTGAAATTTCGAAGCTTTTAGCAGACGGAGTTATTGAACCCAGCGTTTCACCTTGGCGTGCCCAAGTCCTTGTTGCTGGAGGAGGAATTCACAGAAAACGCTTGGTAGTAGACTATTCGCAAACTATTAACAGATTTACATTGTTAGATGCATACCCTTTACCAAATATAGAAAATGTAGTATCTGAAGTTGCAAAATATAATTATTTCAGTCAAATAGATTTAAAAAGTGCCTACCATCAAATCCCAATATTAGAAAAAGAAAAAATTTTTACTGCTTTTGAAGCTTCTGGCAATCTATATCAATTTACTAGAATACCGTTTGGAGTTACAAATGGAGTAGCAGCATTCCAGCGAGCTTTACATTTTATAATTAAAACAGAACATTTGAAAGGTACATTTTGCTATTTAGATGATGTTACAGTTTGTGGAATGGATAAAGGTGATCATGATCAAAACTTAAATTGTTTTATGGCTGCTGTGAAAAAGTATAATTTAACCTTAAATGAACAAAAATCTACATTTGGTGTCAATTCTATTAATCTGCTTGGATACAATATTAAAGATAATACTGTCAAGCCTGACTCTAATAGATTAAAACCATTATTAGACCTGCCACCCCCAACGAATAACAGTGAATTAAAACGAACACTTGGTTTATTTGCTCACTATGCAAAATGGATCAATAATTTTTCAAAAAAAATAAAACCATTGATTGGCATTAAATCTTTTCCAATTGATGATACTGCAAAAACTTGCTTTGTATCCTTAAAATCAGAAATAGAAAAATCAACTTTAGCCGTTATTGATGATAATGATATTCTTACTGTTGAGACTGATGCATCAGAATTTGCGATTGCTGCGTCGCTATCTCAAAAGGGGCGACCTATAGCTTTTTTTTCTAGAACACTTTCAGATTCAGAGCAACGCCAATCTTCAATCGAAAAAGTAGCATGCGCTATTGTAGAGAGTCTTCGCAAATGGCGTCATTATTTAATTGGTAAACATTTTTTACTTTTAACAGATCAACGCTCTGTTGCATTTATGTTTAACCAAAATCATTTCAGTAAAATAAAAAATGAGAAGCTTGAACGATGGCGTCTCGAATTATCTTGTTTTAAATATGACATAATTTATCGTCCGGGTAAAGAAAACACAGTTGCTGATGCTTTATCAAGAGTGTGTGCTCATATGAATGTCGATAAATTACGTGAACTGCATAATTCCCTCTGTCACCCTGGCATTGTAAGAATGATGCATTGGGTTCGCATGAAAAACTTACCGTATTCGGTGAATGATATAAAATCTCTTATACAGTCTTGCCAAATATGTGCAGAAATTAAACCTCGGTTTATGAAATCTAAAGGTCAATTAATAAAAGCAACAGCACCTTTTGAGCGATTAAACATTGACTTTAAAGGACCTTTACCATCGAATACTCCAAATAAGTATTTATTAACAATAATCGACGAATACAGTAGATTTCCTTTTGCATATGCCTGTAAGGAAATAACAACTGCAACTGTTATAAGATGTTTAAAAGATTTATTTTACACTTTTGGAACACCGCTTTATATTCATAGTGATAGAGGATCTGCTTTTATTTCTAAAGAGTTTACAGAATTTCTAAGTTCCTTGGGGATTGCATGTAGCAGAACAACGCCTTATAATCCACGTGGAAATGGTCAAGTCGAGCGTCTCAATGGTACTTTGTGGAAAACATTACAACTTGCTCTTCGTACAAGAGAAATGCCAATTGAAAGCTGGGAGCAATTTCTACCAATGTCCTTACATGCAATTCGTTCACTTCTTTGTATACCAATTAATACAACTCCACACGAACGACTATTTAATCATCCTCGTAGATCACCTCATGGAGAATCGTTACCCTCTTGGTTAATTCCTGGACCTGTGCTAATGAAAAAAAATATACGCAATAAAAACGATCCATATGTTGAAGAAGTTGAACTATTACAAAGTAACCCCTATTACTCTTTTGTGAAACATAGAAATGGGCGGGAATCAACAGTTTCAAATCGGAACTTAGCTCCACTCCCCACTCCAATAGAACACTACATAGATCAAAATTTAGAAGAACAATTAAATAATTCGACTACAAAAAGACAGCAAGAACAAGAAGATATCGTAGATGTTTTTTATGACTCAGAAGACCGAAATATAAATGCGGAGCATATTGATGTTCAGGAGATGCAATCTGTGACGCCGAGTACGTCTGAGGATCAACATCTTAGGAGATCCGAAAGGACAAGACGAACTCCATATTATTTAAAAGATTATAGCTGCGTGTTAGAAAATGTTGGAGGGGGTGAATGACGTGTAATTTATGAAGAAATTATAGTATTCGATTATCTTGTCAAATGTAATGTCACTTTATTATGTACAATTCTTAAAGTTAATTAAAGCCAAGTTCTCTTATGGTTTTGTCATTTATGTATCAACGTTTAAGAATATAATACAATTTTAAATTACGTAAAATAGTATTATTTTTATATAAGACCTTGATCTTCTATAGTGGAAGGAAAATAGACTAAAATTGAGGGCGCTTTGACTGATTTACGAACTGTCAAGAAATATTTAACGATTCATTTGGATGCGTTCTTAGTGCGTCATGCTAGAAAATTGATATGAACTATTTAGATATTTACGGCAAATACATTCAATAAAATTGTAAACGACGAACGATTACACAATAACAAACCAATACTTTAAAATATAATGTGATGAAAAATCAAATGTAATATGAATTTATTTTTTTGTCAAAATAAATAAATCATTTTATTTTAGTGAACATATTTAAATCGGAGTTAGCTCTTTTTACCATCTAGAATTAAATGACTTTGATAAAGTTCCAAACCTATCAATAACAAAGGAATGAGAACTCGTCGTATAACTTATCTAGTAGCAGCTTCTAACAATATATCACGTAACCAAACCGGAAGCAAATATGGAGAGGTTGATTGTTCCAAAGCAAATTGTAAAGTAAAACGCACAAAGGGAAATTAATTTTAAATTACGAAAAATGTAATGTAATACATTTACACACGTTCTGTACATTTAATTTTGAAATTACCAACAAAAAATGATTCTTTCATTTTAGCTTGTAAATGGGCTACGTGATGTGGAAAGGTTATTAAGTGAAAACGTTATAGTTTCACCTCCTCACGTACGATGCTTCTTTTTGATGTAGTATTAATGAAAGCAAGTTCCGCAGTGAAACCTCTTTAATTAAACTGCACTACTTTAGGGATACAGCACATTACAGACGAATAATCCACGACACTCGGCTTTCTCTTTTACACTCATGGGTATGAAAGAGACAGCGTTTGAAATACGATTCAAGTCAGTGCCGAAATAATGTTCTATAGTTCTGATGCAAATGTAGTCTAGTTGTGGGAATATTGCCTTACACTTGGTACACGTTTGGAGTAACAGCAGTCTTAGTCTTTAGTTAAAAATAAGAATTCGGAGGTCATTCCACTACGTCGCTACATTGTCGGGTTGGCAGATATTTGTTTCAGAAATTCTTCCGAAACATACTGTGAGTTTCTTCAAGATATTTTCCTTCAAGTTCGACCCAGAAGATAACTGTACCTGAATACAAATTTAGTTCCCGAAAAACACAGCGGCACTTTTCCGGTTTTGAATTCGTACTTCTAACAACTGGCCTATCTCGGTTATACAACTAAACAGTTAGACTGCAAATTCTGTTGAACCATTTTTAATTAGACAGAAAGTTGTAGTAAATTTCTGTTTATTTATTATATAATAAGATATATATATGTATATATATATATATAAAAATTTAATAGATTATATAAAAACCTTTTTATTGCGGTAATTTTTGATCTATCAAAACTGAGAGATCGTATGGAAGTGGTTATAGCTAATTACAATCAACTAAGTTTTCTCAGTTATTTTATAAATGTTGTATCGCAAATATTCTTTGAATTATCTATCAAACTGTTTGGATAATTCTTTAAAATATTACCCTTAAAAAAATCGATACCTATATTTGCTTTGTTCTTTTAAAATTTGCGGAATCTATAACACCATTATGTAGCCGAGAGCTGTGGGCTCAGGAGTTAAAACACGTGGATTATAACTAAAAATTTTGGATTAAAATCGGGCGAGCACCTTTGAATTTTCATATACTTAATTTGTGTTTATAATTCATGTCGTACTCCCCGGTCGGAAGATCGTGAGAAAACCTGCATGAGTCGAATGAAAATCTACTAACTGTGTGTATCTATCAAACACCAATTGAAAAATTGTGATGGAATAAACTTTGAACCTTATCCTCAATTTGTTAATGAGGAAAATGAAATACGTTTAGCAAGAAAATATTTAAGTAACAATTAAATTAATCTTCTGACATTTTATATTTATTACTATAAATAAATATATAATAAATGCGAATTTTAATTAAAATGAGAAATGTGAAAAAACTATCAATATGTGTTCAGGGCTTATAGATTCTAATTTGAATCTAAAATTGTAAATTTGAAAATAATTTTAACAACCAGCCATCTTTTTCGCAGTGAACGATTTTTGTCATTGCACACAATTTGTAAACGGTAATATCTTATAAACTATTGTTTCAATTGTTATAGTGTACAAAACAATTTTAATCTACAATAATAATAATCAATACCTTAAAATAATAGGGCTTCTAAAAACAGTGTAAAGTAATTTTTAAAAGATATAAATGGTTATAGAGGTTATAAATTATAATAAGTATATCGTTTTAAAGATAACCATATGACCAGTTTTTTAGTTTAAGATATTTGATTCATATTAAGCTATTACAATTTTTTAGATATTATACCGCCAAACAATATTTTTCATTATTGCTTAAGTATTTCTGTGTTCTGATTTGAAGAGTGAGTGAGCCAGTGTAACTGCAGGTACGAGGGACATAACGTCAGAGGCGCATTTTTGTAAGAATAGAAATATATTTCTTACAATATCAATCTCTATGTATATTTAACCGTCCGCCGGATACATAAAAAAACAGATTTAATATAATTAAAAAAATAGTTTTTTTATCACGGTTTTTTATAATATTGAAGTATAATTAAAGTATTCGAAGTAGGTGAGAACTATACTAAGCCTTTGAAACATGCAAGCTTATGAAGCAATTGAAAATTAATTAATAATCACTTTCCATCAACTTCCGCTTGCGGGGTTATTTTTAATTAAAATTCCAATATACTCGTCGTTCTTAAATAAGAATTTTCTTTCCTTTATTTTTAAATGTTATAATAATTATGTTTTTTTTTTAAAGAAATAACCATAACCTATGTCAAATATGTTATAGTCGGTTATTATGTTATTATTATTTTTAGCAAATATAATTTTAATTTGCGACAGATATGTGATACAGGTAATGAAATTCGTATGCCAAACTGAGCTGTCGTATTGATGCGGATGTATTTCGATATACATAGGTAAGCGAACGAGATCAGTGAGATGTCGTATGAGATTTGATTGCATCGTTAGGGGATTGATCACATTTGTATCCAGAAATTATAAATTAAGCTGACGAATTTAAAAAGTTGAAACCAATGACTAATAACTCACATATTATATATAATATTCCAATTTTATTACATATATAGATTGTATATTTATTTGTATTAAAAATAACCAAATTATTTGGTTTGTAGTTTTTACAAGTCAGTCTTGTATATAAGTAGTTCATCTTACGGTCGTAAGTTTCAACCAAGACAATAAAGAGTTTTAGTTATAAAGCAGTTTATTATTCCACGTCCTACAACGTACGTAAAGTCGTAGATCTTCGTCCTCAACTATAATATATTCTATGTAGTTAACTAGTGGCAATTGAAATAGCCACAGTAGTCGAGAATCAACACAACTACATGCTAGTGACGTATAAGTATGTGACAAGTAAGTTTAATATCTGATGATGACGATAAATCGTCTACGCAAACACAAACATTGCCGAGCCATATTATCTTGCCACGAAAAGAAGTATGAGCTATTCCTGTCATGTCAGGCGTATAGCTCTCCAATCGATCTTAGCTATTGTATATTTTATACTGAACTCATGGTTAATTATTTTATTTGCTTTTACTCTAATATACTTCTCACTTTTTTTCCTTCATACGGAATAAGATCCTCATTGCATCACAAATCGTTAAAACCATTTGATAATGGATTTAATACTCTTTTTAATTATAATTTTTGATGTCATTTGTTCAATCGAATTTGTTTAAAATTGTAATTAGACAGAAGAAATGAGACGATCAGGAATTTCATATACATGTTGAAATGTTGGTGTAATTCGGGACATGTATCAACGATCCGAGATGAATGGAATCCCCGTTGTATGAGTTTTAATTGCGTCGTTGGGAACGAATTACAGCCGTCAGAACGAGTGGTTCTTTGTACAAGTTTTTGCTGTTTTCGTAGGCCGTTGAAATTACGACGCATGAATGAGCATATCATTCCAACTCTCGAGTTGAAAGACAATCTTGAAATGAAACAGAAAATAATTTTACATAGTATGTAAAAGAATATATAATCTTTCTAGTATATATATTCGCCTAAAATTATTTCATGTAAGGGTAGTTATATATATTTATAATCTTACTCATTATGTTTTCTTTCACCGCTAGGTACGACATATATGTAAAACACAAACATCAAACTAACCTAACTGATCTGCAATAATGATAGATTTATCATTACGCCATCTAGTCGTTTATTAACGTCATTTAATGATAAAAAAATATTGTTCAACATATTATAAATATTTATAATTAGATCGTTTAAACAAACAAGTCTCGCTATACAAAGATAATTAGTTATATCGTTTATTTGTAAAATATATATATATTATATATCATTATAAATATATTAGTACACAAAACTGTTACAAGTTTTCATACAAAAATCCAAAGCCGCGTGTGTCAACAGTAACTCCAATAAGTCTGACTGGTTGACGTTGAGCTTAAGGAATATGAAGACGTTTTTAATATCGACTACAACATAATCTTAAAGGATCTGCTTTGAGATCAATTTGACACGCAATTTAACAAATTGATCTATTATGTTATCTTTATAATGGTAGCGATACACGCAACGTTGGATCTGAATACGTAATTTTAATAGAAAATGTATAACATACCTTACCTTTTAGTCGAGTATTTTTTAATGATTCTCTATAATAAATTTTATTTATCGTGCTGCTAGTACTGTCCTATCGAAGTCCCTGAGAGATCGTTAGAGAGATCGTAAGATCGTCTGCTTAGTCGTCTGCGATAATTTTTAATTTATTGATAAATAAAATAGATTAACAGTAATATTACACAATACATTAAAAATATGTGTTAGTTGAAAAGGTTGTTTTTATTCTATTATAAAGAAGTTTATGTCGATCGATAATTAGGCAATTTTTTTTATTCCTTTTATTATCAGACGGCTAACGTCGTCCAATTGTATAATGCATGCTATTTATCTTTTTAATTCTCAAGAAGAGACGGTGGTAACATTGCATTTACTGATTTTTATATCGTAGGTTTACAAACGATAACAGCAAACGAAGAATAGCTAAATAATATCCTACAAAGTTACGTAATTGAAGACGATGCATTTTTATTTTCACTGTGAGTTCGTTAAAAACACTTTCACTTCACTGTATATGTCATAAAGTTGTATTTAAAAAGTTGTAAAAGAATTTAATTTTTCTATCTATAAAAATAAAATTTAACGGGGAAATGCTGCTAACAATCTTGCTAACATCCCACGCGGTTATGATTTGTAGTGTATTTATTTTTAATTTATATTTATAACCTTTTAATTTTGACTTCTATCATATTATTTATACACTGTAAGAAAACCAAAATAATCCAACCTTAAAACCTAAGCTGCTTTGTCCCTTGTGCCTATAATTACATTGTTCACTCGCCCATCGACATAAAAAAAACAGTAATGAGTATTGGCTGTAGATGAAAATATGCTCCGTTTAGTTCCTGAATAAATTTATTTTTATATACAAAAAGAGATTAATTAGATTAGTATTAATAACACGACTAAAATTTAGGTTGTGGTGATGTCAGTCTGACATTGAAACAAATAAAAAAGATTTACCGAAAACACGAACAGTTACAGGTCTATGGAGATCACGTTTGATCGCATTTGATTTTTTTTTTTATTCGGCCTCTTTAAAATATAAAATATTGGAACGAAATTTAACATTGGCCTACTTAAGAATCGTTTCATTTCAACTGTTTCAGTTATTCTTTTTACGGTCGGCTAAAATGGTTAACAGACTATATGGCGCCATAGTTGAGTTAATTCAATATTAAAAACACCGAAGTCGATAGAAGCTATTACACTAAATACCCTTCAGAATTAAAAATAGACACATATTTTGTATACAACTCTATTCCCCAAAGATTTCTTAATATATTAATTTCTATCATCAAATATATGTATCTTGTGGTTTCGTCTTAATACATATGTAGATACATTCATTACAGTACGGTACAGTATAACAGTACAAGACTGTAATATGAAATTTCTCGAATCCCGAATCTAGTTAATTCATCCCTAAGGCAAAGTTCGTTTGGATTCTGTTCAGTTATAATCAGACAAAAAATATTTATACATAAAACTTTTTATTATAATACGTATGCATTACATCATTGGTCTAGATGATCGAGTATAAGTTAATATAATAAGATCCCATGGAATCGTGGGTCCTGAGTTCAAGCCCCAGTTCGAAATACATAAACTTGTCCTTACTATTTCTTCTCCGTTTAATAAACATCGGGAACCAATGCTTCTAAAAGCGTCGTAATGATTAAGAAACAAAACATACATACTTGTCATGTTACATATTTACAAACATGTACATTTACAACAAAGAGTCTCAAGCGTTATTAGAGGATTGATAAGCTAAGCGATATTGGTCTAAGTAATCGTTGCCAGTTTTCATAGGTTTTTACAAGCGATAATAGCTTCAGGCAGACTATTCGACGCCAAGTCTGATGTATTTTGAATTCCTGAACTTAAATCGAAATAAACTTTTAACTTTGAAAATATTTGTCATAAATATTAAATTAGTTTATGATATAATGAAGTCACCGGTGTATTTGAAATGCAACAGGGCTCCTATTTTATTGACTTAATTATGTTATAGTCGGTTAAGTGCCTGGACAACAAATACATTTAATATTAAGACAAGTGAAAATAATTCATATACTTTTAATTAAATAGCTACTTTACTCTTATAAAATTATTTATAATAATGTTTGAAGCAATTGATAAGGAGAATAAGTAATTATATTTGTAAGTTCATCCCGAAGGAAAACCTTTAAAGGTCTTTGAATAGCTTCGTTACGATTAAATACCCCGCTCCCATGAGTATATAGAAACAGGTCAGATTTCTAGTTGCCCCGTACAAATTAAATTATGTGCTACGAATAATATATTTAAGTTATATTATTTTATATCGAATATTATTTATGTTTTGTTAAGTTTGTTTTGAGAATGCGACGCCATGCGAACTTTTCATTGAGCATTACTTTGCATTGCTGTGATTTCATAAAATATTGTGTAAGCCTGTACAAGTACCGGTAGAAGAGAGATAAGTCTCGGATGTAACGGTTGGCGGTACAAGGTCAGCACGCGTATCTCGCGGCCCTCGCACATCTTTTTCATTGTGTTGAAGTCACCAAAGTTCGCGGAGGGTGTGGGTTACGCGGGGAGCCAGGAATGTAATAATGATTGACTATTTCAAGGTCACGTTTGATCAAACTCGTCGTGAAAATCGGACGATAACATAAAACATCGATATTATTATTATTTTAAAAATAAAACTGTAAGTCGTATTGCCGATATGTATAGATTAAATAACAATGTTCACATTTTAATGATAATCAATGTCGAATTAAATTCTGATTCTGAAAGTAGCTTGTTTAGAATCGGGTACTAAATTTAATGTTATCATGTAATTATTACTAACACTGTTACTCGTGTGATTAATTTCTAATAATGCTAGAATATTATTTATAGCAAAAAGCTTTAAAGAACCGACGTGTTATAATTAAACGTGTAACGTATAATGAACGCGTACGTAAATTTTTCCTCATTGTGTGTATTTAAAAATATACCGTAGATGTGACACTATAAAATTAAATGAACTAAAAAAAAAAAATACAAAATCAAATGTCAATACTATGTACATATTCGATATAAATAATACTTACTATGTAATAATGATGCTTACAAATAACACTTCTGTATTGTGCGAAAAAGACAGATATAGTAGCTATCTAATGAGAGAAAGAGACTTCAAAAAGACGCCTCCTATGACGTCATTAGAATTCTGTCCATCAATGAACTTGAACTCTGCGAAAATGGGCATATGTATATAAATACCAATATGATCCTAGATCATTTTACGCACCATGAAACTAAATAAGTAATAACTTTTAGCAAAATATATCGTTAAAACTATTCTTCCTAAAGCATTAAAATTCAAAATTGATTGCGTCACCACAGTTCTAATGTTTGGTCAAAAACGAGGCGACGAATTCGAATACTGAACCATGTGAGTGCAAATGCATTGACGTATGGTGCTCATTTGTCATCTTCCATATGGAATCTATTAGGGGTGATCTGTGTATTGATGAGTTATTGTTTATTTTTAACTAAACTATTATTATGAACTATAATATTATGTCCCTTGTGCTTGTAGTTACACTGGCGGACTCACCCTTCAAACCGAAGTAATACTTCAGCAGTATTGCTGTTTGGCAGTCAAATACGACGACGTAAGTCCCGACGGGCTTGCGTAAAATCCTACCACCAAGTAAAAATAAAAAATATTTATAAAATATATTATATACAAATTACCTTATACCTTGATTAATTTCTTAGTTTCAATTTTTTCTTTAAAAAATTCTTTCGGCGTTAAATACAACAAGCAAAATTCGAATGAATGAATATTCATGATCTACTGTCGTCCCCTTGTCCTCCAGCGCTACATTCCGAAGGCCGACTGGCAGTGACGCCTTGGTTAAAAGCTGTCAAGCAATCTGAGGCCCCTTAAAAGAAGACTTGCATATGAAGGACGTGTAACGAATTGCTTTCTTTGAAAAATACATATCAATTTCTCACGTTAACACACACGAGCGCGCTGTGTGACAGTTCATTTTTTATAAGCGCAGTTATTTTCAAAACAATAAATCTATAAGCTAATTTCAGTATGTCAATTCAAATACAGCTATGTAATTGACGTTCGTCGATTATATTGTGCTTTGCTATTCTCATTCTGTCAGACACTAGCTCTATCAAAATACATAGACTATGTAAATTTAGTGCTTTCCCATGCACACGACTGGTCACATAAGTGACATTGACAGTACTTTATTTAAGTAGACGCTTGTTTGAGATGTTTAATTTATTTTTATATATATAGTATAAAACAAAGTCGCTTACCGCTGTCTGTCCCTGTGTATGCTTAGATCGTGAAAATTACACAACGGATTTTGTTGCGGTTTTTTATAATATATAGATTGATTCAAGAGGAAGGTTTATATGTATTATACATGCACTCTATTGTAGAGAAACACTGATAATTTTAGAGGTTTCTGAAGTGATTTCGTAAATAAACAACTTTTTTGCGCTGACATTGCAAACGCTGGCTGAACCCTACAAGATAGATCTAAATAATGTATCGGCAGTTAAATGTGAGTTAACAAGTCATTTACCAGTAAATGTACCAGAATAAATGTCATTTTAAATGTGAGTAATTACATTCTATGATATTTTCCCGATTCTAACCTTATATAACTTTGACTATTCTTGAGAAACATAAAACTCATTTTAATCGTAACTTAGAGTCAGTTATATATATTTATTTCGATTAAGCTACGATCCCCATTATATTCCGATCAAACTACGACCGAGCTGCAACTGGTTTGTTGTGTTAGTAGAATAGGAAAACGGCTTAATAGTAACGATAACATTTCGATTCGATTGCGTTAAAGTAATAATTTATTAATTGTTGGTTGTCTAAATTGTGAGAACACGTTAATCTTAGGTTGCGGATTCAGAACAGAGTAAGCACCACTGTGCTTTCATGGTGAAAGTTATTGCAAGTCATCTGATGCTGGGTGAAAATGAACGCCGTGTAGACACTTAAATATGTCAGGTGAAATTGTATATGCTACATTATTTTGTATCTACTACCATTTTAGGAGCATTGTAGGAGCGTAGAATAAAATTCTAAGCGTTGAGAAGAGACAAGGGATTCCCAGCGTTGGGACGTTTACAGGTTGTTACTACACTAATGTACATTATTACACTGTCTCAAAAAAACAAGACCGAATCATCAGCTGTTTAACGTCGTTTTATTTGTAAACGAAACATACTTATAATTTAGAAAAATAAGCTTCTCTTTAATTCTCTTTCACCGACTATTATTATATAATAACTTCAACTGATTTAAATACGTCATTTAACTTATGCGACCGTTTCGA
This sequence comes from Vanessa tameamea, assembly GCF_037043105.1. Lineage (NCBI taxonomy): Eukaryota > Metazoa > Arthropoda > Insecta > Lepidoptera > Nymphalidae > Vanessa > Vanessa tameamea. The sequence continues at coordinate 12,765,034 of NC_087341.1, read as the reverse complement.
AACTTTAAATATAATATATCGCTGAGGATGTAGCCGAATATTTTATTCATATTTGTCTATCCAATTTAGCGGCAGTTAAAACCCAAGCTGGGAATTCAATTCGCCAATAAAACGTTTGCATGATAAGCATTCGTGTGTCAGATGCAAAACCACGAGTCGAGCTGAATTGTAATCACAGTTTTTCCATCACAGTAACATGTTTGCCGCATTGCAAAGGCGAGGCCCACCGATGCGGTGTCGACGGCATGCCTTTCAGACGTAGATAGGATGTTACTGGATGAGGTCGAAAAACTTTTAGAGTACATTTACTCGAAGTAACATGTGAAACTAATACATTTTGTAGCAAAAACAGAGTTTTCTTTACATGTAACTCTTCTATTCCGTTTGTTACTTTTATATCTTTTAAGCTTGATTTTAATTGAGTTACTTTATTACAAATTATGCTGTTCGTTCTAATACATTATACGAGTAGATATCAGTTTTACAACCATATTTCATAATTAAAAACATCAATTCTTAATATTAATTGATTGTTATCAGCATTTCATATTTATTTTTATATAGTTCCGATAATAGCTGCTTAGGTAGTAATAGCATAGTATTCTCGCTGTCAAGATAGTGTACCTGTAATTACCAAGCTTGAGTCACTCTTCAAACCGGAACACAACAATACAAAGTAGTGCGGTTAAGCGTAAGTGTAACCTTCCCAGACGGGATCATACAAAGCCGTACCAAGTAAATTTAGTTATACAGATGACGTATCCATGCTTCATCTTTCATCTTAGCCAGTGAGTAGAACTCTCGTTCCGTTTAAAATACTTAGTTCGACGCTTGCTTTTAACGTAAGTTTGGTAATCCTATATACCTTCTCATGAACCTGAGTTTACGTCTTGAGAATATTAACTTCAGACTTGTTAATGTCTGTAAACATTTAAGTTTCACCAACTTGTAAAACCTTTAATAGGAGAAGCGCTTTAACTACGCTTAACTAAAGTCATCTTTAGGAATACTCACTATCTTTGTTAAGATAGAGTTTTTGTTACACTTTTATTTTGTAAGACGTAATTGTTTCTGATAGTCGCTAAACTGTATTTCCACATCTCGACCGAGGTTACGATCACTAAGCCTATTTTGGCGTATCTCGCAATGTCATCAATAAGGATAATCGTCTTTTGTTCATTATACTTTTTTGCATTATTTGAGAATCATATATATTTAAAATGTAATATTGTACATATACGATTGTTCTGTATTCATTTTAACTTGCTTATTTTTTAACTAAAAAGGTTTAAATGTATCTTATTATCTTATTAACTGCATTCTTTCATAGTACGAGAACTGATATAATGTTATAGTACGTGCCCTTGTTGTTGTTGTTATATTTTTGCTCCCAGACTTGTTTAGATACCATAAATTGTGCCTTAGGACTGGTTATATGTAATCGGCCACTTTGAGCAAAATATTTCCAATATACTATGTCATCGATGAATTAAATATTAACACTTTATTTGATTTACGTGTTGTCCTTCCCGACTTAAAATAGGTGAAATACATACAAATTGACCACTCCAGCTAGAAGTTAAATAATCAATAATAATTTCTTAGCGAGCGTCTACGACGCAAAAGTAGTAACTATACTTCAAGTCAATAAGTGTTTCGCTTTGAAATATTTATTAATAATGTAAATAATAAATTGCACATATGGGTTTTTCAAACTTTATCGTAACTATATTGAAGCACATTGTAAATGTTATTTAAAATTAACGATTTATAAATATATATATGTCTCTGACGTGCATTTAGTGACGTTTTGAAACACCATAAGTATATCTACAAGTTTGTTTACCCCAGTTAACATGTATTGTAAATTGAATACCTTGGCTTCCATCCCAATGGGGCAAATTCAAATCAGTTAGTAATTAAGTCGCATTAGTTCGTTTCTAATTTTCATCTTATCAATACTGAATGTTAGAATTTTTCGTCTTAATCTTAATCTTATCTTCAAATAATATATATATATTTTAAAGTGATGATTAAAGAATGACACTTATTGACACGTCTACGGCTTCTCCTAATATTATGTGTTTAGAATGTTTTGATTAAATAACATATAAAAATACTTTCCCTCTTTATTATATATTACAATGATATTGTATAAAAAATAAAAAGAAGTATTTAATTGAGTGTCGGCCACGTCTTCCAAGAAGACAACTAACTCGAAGTCCAGTGAAGATCTTATATTCAGTAATAATATAAAATATAAAACGCCAAAATGTATTAAAGTAGAATGTAAAAAAAGGCACGGTCAACTTGGAACCCGTAGATGTTGTTAAATGAAATAAATATAAAAAATAATACTTATAGACATTCACGTGATAAAGTATTTAAATATTAATTTAAATGTAATCGGTTAAAATTGTTATATGTTTTATATTTTATCATGTATTCTAAAATTAAAGAATAGTTTAGAAAAATACCTTGAATTTATAAATGAGTAGTAAGGGGCGATATCGAGACTAATTCGTCATTACATACAGAAACAGGGTAGGTAGCATACACTAGACTGTAAAATATATTTTTTAGACAATTAAAAAACAATTTTTATTTTATAGGTATGTGGACGAACAAAAAGATCACCTAGTAGTAACTAGTCACCGACGCCCATAGACAATGCTGTTAGATATGTTAACCATTCCTTACATAGCCAATGCGCTACCAATCTTGGTAACTAAGATCTCATGCCGTTGTGCCTGAAGTAAACACACTTTAAACTGGACAACATTTGAGTAAGTTTAGCAGTAGAATGCCAGATCAGTGGGTGGTACCTACCCAGACGGGCTTGCACAAAACCGTACCACCAAGTAATAAGTAAGATGTTTTAAGTAGACGACATTTCTTAGTCCTTGTAGTGAAATATTGTATTTTTTTAGTACCTATTTATATATATTTCGTTATAAAAACATACCGTTATACAAATATTATACAAAAAACAGTATTTTAATACATCATGCACGATGATTCACTATAATAGTATTGTATAAGTTTTGTATAGATAAGTCTCTAATTAACTAGTGTAAAAGTTATGGCATTAGCCGTCAGACTGTGCCAACCCACAGACTAAGCAGATTTGCTACAATACGAGTTACAATTACCCGTGCAATATTATCATATAAGAGTACGTAAGTACTTTAAGAATAAATAGAAAATTGGTGAATTATGATCAATTACAAAGAAATTAGGGAAACTTAAAAAAAATATCATTAGCGTTGTGACAGATAATATCTAGCGATAATATATTAAGGCATATCCTCTGCTAAATAATGACTTTATAAGAAGTAAAAAACCGGCAAAGTGCGAGTCGGACTCGCGCACGAAGGGTTCCGTACCATTATTTATAAAAACGGCAAAAAAAACATGTCCGTTGTATAGGAGCCCCTTTAAATATTTGTTCTATTTTTTAAATATAATTAGGTACTTATTTTTAAATATATAACTGAATATTATGTGATTATTTCAAGCGTCTACATGTTGTCGTTAGCAATTTCGAACATAAACATTTGTTGTATGGGGCTCCCTTAAATGTTTCTTATATTCAGTTTTTTAGTATTTGTTGTTATTGCGACAATTAATTACATTATTTTTGAAAATTTCAACTGTCTAACTATCACGATTCATAAGATACAGCCTGGTGACAGACAGAAATACGGAAGGATGGACGGACAGCGGTGTTATTTTTTTATATGTTATAGGGAAGACTTACAGATTGAAAACCAAACAACAGAATCCAAGATATTATAACACTTGTAGTTGTACTACCTGCCAAGATTTTAAAACCTGGTTGTAGTGTTACAAGATTGATGTCTTTCAGAATAAACGATAAGTAAGATGTATCCACCTAGACTGTCCTACATAACTAAGATTAATACACACCAGTACTACATTTGTATTCATAATTCGTCACGTGCTCAACGACGAAAGCAAACATTGTGAGATAACCAGTATTTGTCGAAGGATATTCTGAAACGTGCCATTATCGTCATCTTCAATCCCCTATTCTATTTATTTTAGAGGCGCAATGTAACAAGATCGCACATACTACTTTTATAACTTTAACGTTTTTTGGGTACAATTTGATGGTGGTGGTTCTCTATTACCTTATGATGGTTTGTGTTTTGATATGCAATATGTGCTTCGCGAAGTTAGTTCTTACGACGCCCATAGATGAAAATGTTGGCTCTATTTTGCTCGGAGAGAAGTACACGCCCTATATTTTGAAATAGGCGTTGCCAAAAGTCTTGAAAAATAAAACTCGGAGACCCGAGTTTTATTTTTATTTTTATCCTTAACTAAGAATAAGGCTTATACCCGGCACTCGAATCTTTTCAAGTCGCTACTTCTCGTAACGACTACTTATAATATTTAGCCTCATTAAGTAAAAAAAGTAAAGTGTTACAGGTGCGATATTATTTATAACACAATGCAAAATGTAAATTTTATGATAAGGTACCTTTAACCTTTTTAAAGCCCTTCATGTCGTAATCCTCTTATACAAATAAATACAGAAGGTATTTGCTATTTTATACGTTAATAGTTATATAATTGAAAGCAATAGTTTTTGAGTGGTACAGAGATTGAGAGATCGCTTCGAGGAAAACGTATAGGACGTACGGTAAGACTAATTAGCAAGGTAAATGTTGAGAAATCGCTTGACATAGTACTGATAATAGAATAAAGTATATGGCTCACTAATTCTTTATGGCCTCCTATTCTTTTGAGGAAAGGCTCGGAGCGCATTCAACCACAGTGCTCCGCTGCGGATTGGTGGATAAACATGTGGCAATTCCATTGAAATCCTTCGATTTCTTCACGATGTTTTCCTTCATTGGTGCTTGCCTGGGTTCAAATCCACAATAATCGGTTTAAATGCACGCATTCCAACCACCGGATGAAATCAAATAATATAATATTTTTAATTAATACTATTTTTAAAACATGTATCGTCTAGTACAATGTATTTATTGAACAATTGTTACGTTTATTTATATTTTCAAAAACCGATACGAATTTATTGGTTTCAGATGACTGAAAAGTTTTCCCATGCGGCAATTTTAGTCAATTTTGCACTTTAGCTCAAAATCATTCTTTTTATCGACATTAAAAATGATAAAATTGTTCCAATCCCTGGCCAGTCTCAGCTGAAGATATTATAGTGCCCAATAATGTGGGCAAACAGTGTACTGTCAATTCTGTCACTCTAGTAATCCGTTAAGACGGCTATCGGACACGACCGGAGAAAGTTCAGGCGTACGACATGAGGCAGGAGGCTTTTTGAAATGTAAACACTGTCAACTTCAAAATTCCAGGCGATTAGCGCGAAATTTATGACAGAAAATCCCTATGACATTTTCGTTTGCCCAATGGGGCTATGAACCCGGAACCTTGAGCTCTGTAGCTTATAAACTAGCCACTAGGCTAATAGTATATTCGTAATACTAATCCTTACAAAATTATATTTTATGTTTCAGTTTAAAATAAATTCAATTTATTTAAAATAAATGAGTCAGTTGAGATATATCTAAAATACCTTAAACATGTGCGGTACGATAATTAAATTCCCGCTGGTTGATAGCAACAGCTTACGTTGATAGTTTGGGTACGGGCGGGAGAAGGTTTGGCGCGGAACCGGTGCAAAAAATGCTTAAAAAAAACTGTCGTCGAAAAACTGTAATTGTCCGTGAATCAGCCGCGCAGTATTTTTTTAAGCTTTGTAATTTTAGATAATGTAACTGTATTTTCTATCATTAATACTACGTATATGATGAAATGTTGTAGCATTTTAGTTCAGTACAGAACAGCTTACAACTTAATCGGTCACCAGTTCGCTCTCAGCTTATGAAAAATCTTTGTTATATGATTTTATACTGTGTATTTTTAGAGCTCCATTTTTTACCCTGATATTTTCGAGTGGGACGTTTTTTTACAGAAATACAATAGTAAAAGTCTTTATATACTCGTGTTGATCACTATTCAACTATAAATTAGTTTAAATGAGTATAAAACGTATTCATACGTAAGAAGACAAAAATATCGCCCATCAAAGTTATATTAAAGCGGGGGAAATACATATATAATGGCGGTAAATTGATATGACGGCTTAATTTACGACTACGCAAAGATTATTTTTAATTTCAGTGTTTCGGCAGAATTGCATTTCTGATTTCAGTGTTATGGTTTTAGCGGTTAAATTATTATATTCTCACATTTAAAAATATTTTCGTTTTCGTTAAATGTCGAAATACGGTGAATAAATGGCAATAAGCAGTTTTCGTTTGAAACATCGTTATATAGATTCTTACTTAATTAATAAAAACTATTTTGTCGCGGATTCGTTTGTTTACTATGATGGTTATTCCAATATTTTTTTTTATGATATTGGTAGGCGGACGAGCAAATGGGCCATCTGATGGTAAGTGGTCACCACCGCCCATAGACAATGGCGTTGTAAGAAATATTAACCATTCCTTACATTAAGATGTTACGTCCCTTGTGCCTGTAGTTACACTGGCTCACTCACCCTTCAATCCGGAACACAAGAATACTGAGTACTGCTGTTTGGCGGTAGAATATCCGATGAGTGGGCGGTACATACCCAGACGGGCTTGACACAAAAAAGAATACAATTCAGAATGGAGTCTATGTTTTTCTCTTCTTATAGACTTAGATCAAGTAATTCTAGAGTTAAGTAGTAGCAGATATATTACTCTAAGTTATTAGCATTTCAAGAATCGTTACTTTTCATTTGTATAAATCAATTCCGATTACCAATTTTGTCATACGTATAAAGTCTGACTTTAACTTTAATATCAAAGTATAGTTCCTTCAGTTCAGCGTCGACTGCTTTCGTGCTCATATTCGGCTATTTGGCTTGAGATCCGCAATATATTCTGCAAATAACTGATCGCCCGATGTCTTACAATTTAAGTTAGTAGATATCTTTTAATATATTTTAGGTCTGCCATTAACGTAATTACATATCATCGGTAACTATTGAATTGGATTCTCAATGTGTTTGTGTAATATGTTTGTATATAATAAGGAACATCGTATCACTATATAATTTTATCAAACAATTTCCTACCACCTGCGTCTGTCTGTCTGTTTGAACTCTAAAAACTACTAAACTGTTAAAACTCCAAAATTACCAAGTGTAAATTCATATGATTTTCACTAATAGACAGAATGCTTCAATTGGGAGGTTTATTTATACAATGTATTAAGGTTTTGTGTAAATTGACTGAAATTATTTTTTAAGATGTCGGAAAAAGTCGTTTTATATTTTAACTTTATTGTACTCGTGCGAAAAAGGGACCAGTAGCTAGTTAAGCTTCAAAGCCGAGATGACCCAGTGGTTACAACACGTGCATTTTAACCGACGAGTGCGGGTTCAAATCCAGACAGCACCACTGAATTTTCATTTGCTTAATTTGAGTTTGTAATTCATCTCGTGCTTGGCGGTGAAAGAAAATATCGTGAGGCAACCTGCATGTCTAATTTCATTGATATTCTGTAACATCCTCAACGCGCATTGGAATCGTGCAGCATGGCGAAATAAGCTCCAAAACTTCTCCTCAAAGGGGAGAGGAAGTCTTAGCCCAGCAGTGGGACGTCTACACCCACTACATTAAGTCATTAAATATATAAATCTTTGGGCAAGCCTTAACCACAAATTGAAACAAAATTCTAACGCTAATGTCTCTGGGCTGTGGGGATCTCTTGCCATCAGGTGAACGATTTGCGTTTCCGCTTATATTTCTCCATAGTATAAAACATAGTCGCTTCCCGGCGTCTGCACGTTTTGATCTTTTAAACTACGCAACGGATTTCAATGCGGTTTTCATCAATAAACAGTCTGATTCAAAATGTAGGTTTACATATATGTATAATATATATTACAGAAAAAAATCTAGTATTTTCTATATATGTTTGTTCTTCGATCTAAATGTTGTATAAATCATTTATTGCACTCGTGTGAAGCCCGGTAGGGTAGCTAGTGTGTTATAAAAAAAAACTCCATTCATACGTCTCACGAAATATGAATAAACGGACAACTTCGCGACATTATCAAACATAACGTGCGAGTATTACGAAATATCGTATATTTTACGCCGCCACATATTACGTGCTTCGTTATATTAATATTTACTTGCGTATCTAACGGTGTCCAGTCTATAATCGTTTTAAATGTATTTTTATATTTTTTGTCTAAGGATTATTTCTGTTCAATGTCATATGGACGTGGAAGTAGAGAACGGGTTCGATTGAAGCCGAATCGCCGTCTCGTCTGCGAGAATTCATATTTGATGACATAATATTTTGTAGACGTACAGAAAATTGGTTTTACCTTAATTATATTTTATTTTACGAGCATCGCATTGGTTTGTTTAATTAACATATTTCGTTACCTATCATATTTCATAGTATTTATCATTTGGAATTAAGAAAATATCGAACACCTCGATAAGCCTTGTTCTATTTATATTGTTATCGTCATATAATATTACTTTAGATGAAGGCTTCGAGATGATTCCAGCACACTGCTCGAATGCGGATTTGGGAAGCAAACCGATATATTAGAATTTCTTCACGATGCTTTCCTTCACCGCCAAGGTGGATGTTATAAATTATAAACTCAAATTAAACAGTTGATAACTCAGTTGTACTTGTCTGAGTTAGAACCCGAAATCTTCCGTTGCGACCCTTGTCTAAGTCTGCACTAGGTCAAAATGTCGAATTATAGTAATGATCGATAAGTACTAAAAAGTAAGGACATAAGAACATACTGCACATACATCGAAATAACCAATTAATTATACTTAAATGCGTAATCTGTTCGTAATAAACTAACCAAATGTATTCGATTAAGATTATAATAAACTGCTTCTAAATTGATATTGCTGTAACAACAAAATTTTGCTCATAATATTATTTTATAGTAATATATAAAATTGAAAAGAATATTTCGGTTTGTTTGAACCTAAAAAAATCGTTCTCTTTTTATACGCTAGTTAGAACGTTGGGAAAGGTTATAGGTTATATTATAATCAAACTTTTATCCATTGAGAGCTTCGTCGTTAAAAATACACAGAGCGGCTAGTATTTCATACGTAATAATAGAGTTTCAAACAGTTTTTATTTTATTAAAATAGATAAACCGGAAAATGGGCAACTTGTTAGTTGATATTCACATAAACATTTTAATTGTATGAAATATTAACAATTCCTTACTTCACCTTTGCACCTCCAAACATACGAAGTTACGTTTGTAGTTACAGTGGCTCACTATCCTTCAAACCTGAACACAGTCAACCTAAGTATTGCTGCTTGGCGGTAAATTAGTCGACACATACTCAGAAGAGCTTGCTCAAAAAAAAAACCCAATTCATTAATACCGGCTGCATTAATTTCAGTTTTCGAAAACTGCTTACTTCTGGAGCATGGAAAGTTGACTGCGAATCACGTTCTATAAAAAACAAAAATACTAATAAAGACAGTGTACCTTTTCTTAAGCCTTGTTATGTGATAATGTGAGAGTCAAGCCTCTAGGAGCTCTGCCGTATTTATATTTATATGTGCCGTATATATATTTCGAGAAAACAAGTGACGATTGAAAAACTATTCGATTTATAAATCTCTGATCACTGATTAACTTTTTTTGTTATTTTTAATTTAAAATTATATATAAATTATTTGTAACTATAAAATTCTAAATAGACATTTTGTCAAAAACTTTATAATGTCTACTAAACCTGTATCGTATTGCATATTTTCGCTTACGTTTCAAAGGCGTCGTAATTATTTATTCTAATGCTTGAAATTATAAATTGTACACCGTCACATTACAACAGTATCGAAAACCCGATCCATCGCCGGTGAATGTTTAATGCTTCGGAAAGTATTTCAACCTGATCCGATCAGACTCAGTTACTCTTAAGTTTTTGTTCGATTAAGATTATAAAACACAAAAAACTTACATACGTTTTTTTGTACATGTTTATAATTTATTTATAAACTAGCAGTGACAGCGACTTCGTGCGCATTTCATTTAAAAAAAATATATTGTTTTAGCCTTACTCCTTATTACATCAGCTATCTGCCAGTGAAAAGTCATCAAAATCGGTCCAGCCATTCCAGAGATAATCCGAGACAAACAGACAGACAAAAATAAAAAAAAAATGTTATTATGGTATATATACCGTGTATACATACATACATACATATGCATTTACCAAAAAGCGGTTATGTTAATATTACAAACAGACACTACAATTTTATTAAATGTATATAGATACATAAGCATTTCTTTATTTATACACCTAACAATTCTAGAAATCGTTAATATTAAAATCTTTACATATCAAATATTCATCAAAAGAATGATTCGTCGATTCATCAAACGTCATTAATGTTATCAAAGTAATTTAAAACAACCGATTAAAAAATAAGTGAAACAACACCGCAGTTATAGCTGTACTAACATATTTACTAATACAAAAACCTATATTACTATAAATTAAAAATAAATGCAAGAAATATTTACAAATATTTTGTTCAAGCGACACAGAGTTGAAGTATATTGTTTGACACCGGAACACGTTTCCGATCGCCGGACATATCATCATGCTAGTTAGAATCACACAATTGGACCTCGACAAACACCTTTACGATCTATTTGTCATGTGCACGAATAAAAATGTACCATGACGTTGCGCTCTCATTTACTAGATATACTTACGTCATAAATTCGTTTATATTATCTGTCTGTACATTTTAACACCTCTACTATAGTGAAGTTTTCATTGTCATGCATTGAGAACAAGACTTTTTATTTTTTAATTACAGTTGCCTCGAACGATCAAATCATGGGATTTCGAACGTGAAATCACTAGTTATTGGATTGTAGTTCACGATCTTAATTCATAACAGACTTTTTCCTGGCCAAAGAAAGTTGGACTAAAATCACTAGCACGATCAAAAAAATAATCATAATAATTTATTTATTAAAATTAAATATCAACGACTCGTTGTACATTTTATTTACAAACAGAAAATTATTTGCCTTAAAACAATTATAATGGTAGACGAATATAAGAATATAAAATGTGACTTACGACTGTATTGCTCATACGAGCTTCACCTCGCAGTAAAGCCGCAAGCTCCTAATCTTGCCTTTCATATCTGGTTCCGCTGATTGGCAAATGTCAAAACTTTTAGGAGCTGTGACTTTACTTTTAACTATCATTCTTATATGAATATAATTAAAAACTAAATTTAAATCGTTTACTATTTAACCTTACTAACATATTACTTTTAAATTAATGAACTATTTATGAAAACTTTATTTTGTAGAACTCAAATCTGGTTTTAGAAAATAAAATAAATAAAAAATTCTAGATAGTAAAATATGATATTATAAAAGTAATTTTAATATTATACAAACACATTTTGGCACTAAATATTGGCTTCAATGACAATTTCATAGAACAATACAAATATAAATAGAGGAATAGCCAAGGTAAACAGCTTTTCCGATTAAATGGTTCGATTTTATTATGCCGGGTCTACGTATTTTTAGCGCTTGGTCACATCCGCATTTTCCCCAGGGAGATAATCGTAAATCCGCCGCGTTAAGACCTCACCCTTACCTCTGCCGGCAATTTGCATTTTTATTTTGCACAAGCGACCGACCTGTGACTTCTTCCCTGAGGATAGACGGGAACAATCCCAGTCCACCTTTCACTTATGTCTGGTAACAAGGGATTACACGTACATTTAACGTGGGTAGAAGCGATCCAATTTTAAACTTTCTGTGTCTATGTTTCCAATAGTTGGCCGTATATATTCTCCGAATAAACTTACATAAGTTCTTCTTACTTTGACCTTATTTTGAGATAGCATATATTTGACATTCTTATTGGAAGTGGTTGTTTTTGCTTGTTTTCATAACTGAACATGTCATAGTATCGTACAAGAACAACTTGGGACGCGTGAAAGCATAAACAGTTTTGTTAACAGAAAGAATTTTAATAAATGCATAAACGCCGTGTGGCGTTACCGCTAATAAAAATGTTTTATGATTTGTGTTTTATTACATTTTCATCGACTTATCATTCGTACAATTCCTGTTCGATGTGATCAATTTCAAATGATCGTTAACCGTACCAAGAGTTTCGCCGAACTAGACATGTTATACACTAATTAGAACATTTTGGATGCGATATCAAAGGACTTACTTTGTTGTAACTTTCAATATGATTTCCAAGTTGTCGAATTCTGTATCGTATTTTTTTCTTATTAATGATAACAGAGTTAATTTGAAGTTATCTTGAGTCTCAATTATCAATTTAAAATCACAAAAATAGACTTAAAGATTTTCAATTAATCTTTCGGAAAATTTAAGCCTTCTGTCTAATGGTAATTATTATATAAGATATATTATTATAAATTAAGTAAACTACTAATTCATAAAACTACTAACTATTTCTTACTAATATATATATATAACATGTTAAAATGCTTTCTTACTGAATCTAGAAAAAGATAAACATAATAAGTTTTACATTTCATTTCAGAAATACTGATCAAATTCACTATCAACTGAGTAAATTCAACGCCGATAAGGTTTAAAATTTAAAAGAATTTCAGAAACGCTACTTAATAGAAGTTTATGTGCGATCATAGTCGTTTAATCTCCGTTTTAGTCATCTATTTCATTTTTATGTTCGTATTAGTTAAGCTCAATCTCAGCTTCATATATAATGTGATTTTGAATCACGTATTCATTCATTACTTTTACATCATATCAATAATTATCATGATCATTTTCAGTCGAATTCCGTCCACAGCTGTGCATAGATCATCACGGTCCACTGGCTTCCTTGTTTCTCTAAGTCGTCATTTTGTGACTAATGTCTGTAATGTGTCCAAAACATTATTTAATTCATATATTACTGAATTATATTCATGATAAATAAATATTAAAGTGATCATTAGTCACAGTTACTTTAAAACAAAATTGGTAATTTGCTAGGACGTTTCCACAAATACTGTCAAATAGCATAAAGTATATTTACAATTTTGCAAATGGTCACCGCATGACGAATGAAATTGGAAGTAACTAGTCCCTGGGTTTTCAAATTGCTCAATATATCTACTAGTTTCCAAACGCTTACAGAGTTAACTTTGTTAGAAAATACCAGTAAAGAGCCCTCACTTATTAAATTATATTGCTATTTCCAAAATTCGCTAAACCTAACTAACGTCTGTTTTATCTTTATAATTTAGTTTACTGTTCGAACTACTGCGTCATAATTTCGACAAAGTCGCAAAATTTGGATTAGTACTTAGCTATGATAATATTATGAATAATCTAAAATTCAACTGAATGTTAAATTATATAAACTCTTTCATAATTTTAAACGCGTTATTCGTCGAGAGAAATTTTAGCAGATTTTACCACAAGGACAGCAAGTTTCAGTTTGCGGTCATCCGACAGAATTTGAGCAAGTTTGTTAGTAGTATACTCATATGTACAGCACGTATAGTAATTTCCTGCTCCCGATTTCACCCGTGAAACCTTAATAAAGTTACGTACCATATAGGATAATTTCAGCGAGCAAAAGAAATATATGTATTATGAATTAGAGATGGCAACATATCAACATGTGGGGTGCATGTAAAGGTTGAGTAGCAGAGTGCCGGAGTGGTGAGGCGTAGGCTTTTTGTGCAGATTGTTTCCGCGCCGAAGCTGAGGGCGGCCGGAACGCAAGAATGCGGCGTGCGTGCGGGTGGCAGTGGTGCCGCGGCAGGGTGCGCGGGACGAAGAGCGGTGGGGGATGCGTCGCGGTGCGGGCCGCGGGGCAAGCGCGGGTTGGCGCGTGCCGCAGTAGCGTGGAGGCGCCGTGGCCGCTTGCCCGCCACGCTAAAACCAGCCGGCAGCCGCGCCCGATGAGCGCGGACTCGCCGCGCACGGCCCTCACGCGCCGATCGCACCCGCGTGGTCAGTTCTCTGGTGGTTCCCGGTCGTCCAGTGCCAAACCGTCAGGTTCACGAGTTCAGTGCAACTTTTGGAGTTTCACGGACAAAGCGCGGGGTGATTTAAGAGTGCCGGCTATCATTGTTGCGCCTCCCGCTTATTGTTACGAAACTCTGTCTTATTCTATCGCTCACTTACATACGATTGTTTCTGCATTGCGAATTTGTCATCAATGATCCCAATTACTCTTACGACCCATTAAATTACTAAGAAAAATATTAAAAGTTTACATTTGAAAGTTTTCCTGCGGGAAATTTTGTAGTAACATTTAATAGAAAACATAGTTATTAAACTTCGAAAAAACTTCCGCTAAACGACGATGTTCTTAACATGCAATATCTGTCATAATTTTAATAAACGGCACTTGAGCAATTTGTTATATTAAATTTAGTTTTTGGCACCATTTGAAATGCCGCCAAGATATCGGTAGAAAGCACCATCTACTCACCGTTTAATGTCACCAAATGTTCCATTAAAGTAAAGATAAAGATAGCCTTTACGTCATATATTACCTCATATTTTAAAATATCCGTTGTCCTTTTTATCGTAATAATGATGAGCCGTTTGAATTATAATAATAATTCTAAACACCTGAGATAAAATAGATGACGCGAACTTGTATCAATTTAATATTCCACTTCGCGTTTGATTAATATTTCACATTTAATAATATTAGTCTTGGCTTTGCGTTGTCTTATTGTAATTATTTATTATTCAACCAAAATACACAAAATTTGGGTGAATATATTTCGTCGTCCTCAAATGAATTATTCTGAACTATATTATAAATTGTAAGATCTCTTGTAATAAATCTTCATAAAAGGGACTCATTAAATTTGTTTTAAATATCATAATGAGCTTTATTTACTCCTAACTATGAACACTTGGAATAGGATTAGTTAAAATAATTTCAAAATCAATTACTGATTTTCCATTTGGATTTATTAGTTGATTCATAAAATCTTATTTTAAAGCTCGAATCATAGATTGCTTTCGATTTTCTTCTAGACTGGTTGTATTAAAAAAAACATTGAACGTTCAATATTTGAAGCCCTGCACGATATATTCTTTACTATAATAACAAAAATAATCAGTTTGCGTGTTTTCGTCGATCATATGTATCGAATACATAAGAATTACTTTGATAGATACGTTTGGTTATTTCTTCACGGAATCTCTTTAACGACCGCGACAGCTTGTTTCGTTTTATATTATATTTAATCTTGGGGTTTTGGGAACGTGAGGTTATATCATCACGTATATAATTAAAAAATACTTTTAGGTGTAAATAATAAATTGTTCATTACCTCATAATAAATGATCGTACAATCACTATTGACAACTTAGCTGTAACTGCACGAAGATATTGTCGTCGGACTGTTTCGTAATTATTCGACTGAAGACTTTGCCTTTGTCTTGAGCTATAAGACATTTCCAATCTCCACAGTTCTCTAAAGATCTTAAATTAAACAAATTCCTCCAATTGTTAGCTGCGGTAAACTAATTGCTATCCATTTTTTTTAAATATTGGATTTCAATAGCAAAACCAAGCTAGTGCCGATCATCTGTATAAATATATACACTGATTTGTATATTTAGGTTCCTAACTGTATGGAATGATTATCAAAAACGTATGTGAGATTGTTTCAGAAAATCTAAAAAATACAACTAAAATTTTGTAAGCACACGAAGCTGCGACACTTTTTATTTAAAATCAATGTTAACAAATGCACTCACTTCAATTAACATTATTCAAATTAACATCTGATATAGTAAAGTTATAATGACAGTAACATAAGCTACGTATAACATCAAATGTTATTACGTTTACGTTTACATGAAAAGTTTTCACATATATTTTTTAAACTTATATCATAATTTTTAATAAAAACAAATGTATTCTATATTCAAAATATTTAAGCCGCGTGTGAAATCAAAGAGATGAGCAAATACTTTCAAAAATTAACTTATTAAACTATTTATGTGTGTAGTCTATTATTATTTTGCTTTACTGCAAAAATGCATTTTAAAAGCGAAATAGTGAAAAGAATTCAGGTTGTGCTCTTAATCCTCTTCCGTACTCTTATTTAAGTACACTTTTCACAGTTTCTACGTTTTTGCACCAAGTCATAAACAATATCGGTGCCTTATTGCTTTCAGAGCGAAATTCGATTTACAACAATATTTCTATATAATAAATATAATTTGGTTAGTGAATAATCGCATAAATAATTCGTAATGTATAATTAGAATTGATGATTAAATTCTATAACATTTTTCTTTAAAAATCTTAAAAAATGGTAATTTATCAATGTCTGTCGAAATTAGTTTCGTACGCGCATGAGGCTGTTAATTAATATTATTCCTATTAATAGTTACGCGTGTTAATTCGAACATTTACCGTGTTATATAAGTAGAGTATATTTCATCGCATGTAAACTTCTTTGTATAGAGTTGTGTGGGAATTTTTAAAGTAAAAGAAACCCAAGCGCTGCGGAACAGTTTTCGTCTTTCCACTAGTGCTTTCTTTTAGAAACATAATGTCTCTTTGATAAAAGAGAGTTCGGTCTACTTGGAATTTTCTGTGTGTAAGTCGTTCAATCTGAAAACGAGATTCTTTTGAAACTCCAAAAAGTTTTATTAGACAAATTATATTTTTAAGGACCTCAGTGACATAATTATTGAACATTTATTTGCACTTCTTAAACTGTTCACCTTTGAGACCTTAATATTTCTCTAATTTTCAATTTTCTAATATATAAAGCAGCAGCCCGCTTAACGAAAATATTAAGATATTATTCCACCACGCCGTTGAAAATCGTATTAGTGGATAGCAGAATTTTGATCGACACGAAAAGATTCTCCACCGACGTTTTCCTAACTCCTGAATGCAAGATGAATTATAAAATCAAATTAAACACATCAAAGCTCAGCAATGCTCGCTCGGGCTTAAACCCTTGATCTTCCCTTAATATCCACCTTCCATTTCTATCAACTAGACATTTTGGACTCATTCACTTCTAATATACATATTTCAATGTATTTTATAAACCACAGTAGCTCGTAAAAATTAATGTTATGTCAAATAATCATTGTGCAATTTAACTTTTCATCCAAAATAATATTATTGAAGATAAAAACGTTAGTGAACTTATGGAAAACAGACGTTATTATTCAAACGTTCCTATCGCAACCGACAGTTGACGCTAGGTGAATAGTAAAAATGATCTTTGTTCCTTATTTCTTAAGCTAAAATCTAAATCTTTTCCTACTAATTGCATTAAAAAGCATTTTAATGACAAATATTATGTTTGTTTACCGATTAATATGCCAAAATGAAACTCAGACATATTGAAATACAAGTTCTTTTATCATGATCAATCACGCAGTATGAAGTAAACTTGTCATTAATTTTTTTTTTTTAATAATAGTTAGGTGGACTGGCATTTGGGCTAACTAATGATGAGCGGTCAACAACGACAATAGTAATTGGTGCTGTTAGAAAATTAACTATTCCCCACATCGTAAATCAAAAGTCACCAACCTTGGAAACTGAGAAGTTATTTCCCTCGTTCCTGTAGTTACACTGACTTATTCATCTTAAAAACTGAAACTCAACATAACTAAGTAGCGGTAGAATAAATAATAAATGGATGGTACCATCTGATACGGACTTGCACAAAGCCCTACTATCAAGTAGAGTCCCCACAGTTAAAGAACGATTTAATTTATAGATATATACGTAAATGTAGCTAAATCAGGTTTAACAGCTCAAGTTTTAAGAAGATATTTAAATAAAGATGATTTTGGCTTTAGAATATTAATAGGGCGTTTACGGCATTACGGAGCTCTCTTAACGATCTCCCTTGGACTTATCAATCGTAAAACTCGCATTTTGCAATTTACCAAAATTTGTATGAAAAGAAATTTAAAAGGATATTCGGTTTGATTGCGTAGGATCTAACTCACTTTATTCAAAACTTCAATTGAGATTTTTTATGAAACCGTTTTAACAAACGTGTTCTTTTTAAAGTTTTATGTCGCAATATTGTCGAAACGTTCGTTAAAATTGACTTTTATCAACAAATTTACTTATCTTACAGCCATTTTCTAATATTTTAGTTTAAGATTGACTAGTTATATTTATATTTGGACAAATTATTCAAAGGTTTAATTTCACTCCGGCCACTTAAATACAAAAATTCTTAAAGAAGATTTTCCACAAAAAGTAAAAGTCTGAGTATGTGAAACGAAGAAAAATGAAAAGCGTATACAAACTACACAAAATAGGTGAACAATTCCATGTTTTATCAGCATTATCCTTTTCTTGCATTGCTCGGCTTTTAAAAGCTTTTACTATAATGAAGCTTAAAACATTACGTAAGTTCTAACATCGCTGCACTAAAATTGTGTATAATAGGAGAACAGTATTCTGAATGTTTTTAAAAAAACTGACTAAGTAAGATTAATGTATTTCTTATATATAATAAACAGTATTATATAACTTCAAATTATTGAACACTTGTAGCAGCACTTTCGCAAGTTATCAAGTTAATAAATACACACACTTATTCGAACTTAGAAATACATAAATATTTGTGTAATAATTTAGGATACATTTTAACAATACTTAGTATTATTGTGGTCTCGTTCGAAAGGTGAGGCAGTGTATCTACAAGTACAAGGGACTAATTATCTTAGTTTTCAAGCTTGGTGGCACGTTGGCCTTTTAAGGAAATGTCTATGGACTGGGGTGACCGTTTAACATCAGATGGCATTTTTGCAGGTACACTTAATGAAAAAATATATTATGTTTATTGCTAAATAATATTTGTTATTTTTTTTTTCATAATAATATTTTATTATAACAAGATATGAAAAAAACATCAATCTAATTAAATACCCGTAGTGACGCTGACATATGAGTATGAAAATAGGGATTCTTGATAATAATTAAGCCCTACCCGTCCGTTGATCCATTACAATAACCTTCTAGTGGTTTTCATAATGTGACCCGGGGCAGGTAAATTTTTCTTTGAAATTCTTCTTCTACCTTATAAAAACCTTTAAGATTAAAATCGTGTATATACTTTTACGTGCATTGCATTGAAATATAATTTTAATAATTTAATTGAGGTATTTATTTTATTTCTAAGAATGATCCTGACTTATATCAGTGATCTTATTTATCACGAAGTAGTTCAATATTCAATAAATATATTCATTATCAAAATTTTTGCTTTAAAAAGTATTTCTTCGTATTAACGATTTATAAGGATTGCAGTACAGTTCATCCCTCCAGGTAATAACTCAACGAAAACCTGTCAGAGCCAAATTCAATGAGCTCTCGGTTCCAAATACGGATAAGAGTTAACGCTTTACGAACCCACTCCTGTTTCACCCGTATATAACTATGATGTATTCTGAGACGTCAAGATATATTTGATGATTAATACAAAAAAAAAAGTTCATAACATTTGTTTTAATAAAAAAACAGTTTATCTCAACGTCGAATTTTCGGTTGCTTGATTAAATTTTGCTTATCGTGTAGTTTGTTAAAATAATACCCATTTATAAATTTACTTGATTAAAGTAATCCAGGCTAAAGTCAGACCATTGTTTGTATTAACACGCTTTATTCAATTACATTTTATTTCGTACGCCGTATATATAATAACGACGAATAAAATAAATCAACTAAAATATATTGTTGTAAATTTTGTAAAACTCCAAATTTCCTTAAGATCAACAGTTGAACGAATGTTTATTGACTAGTGACTGATTAGATTTTTCGTATTCCGAATGGATTTTTTCACGATAGTTTGAAACCTAACCGTTTTGACTGCATTAATGTGTTGACGAATGACACAACTTTCATTTCCGAACCCAGTAACATATCCTCTCTCAATTTCCTGTGTTCTTTTTTGCTCTGGCATTTTGCGATATTTTTAGTTACCATATTCTCTCATATATTTACGTATATTAAAACATCACACATACGAGTATAGGTATATATCACATTTTCAATCGTTAATATTGTTTAAATACATCAACTTTATAATAATAAGTAATTATTATTTATTTCTTCATTGGATTAATTTATAATTATAATTAATTACTTTGTATACAAGTGGCTGAAACGACAATTATAGTGTAGTCGAACAGAGAGGCTCACGAAGTACAGTCACAAAGAGAGCAATGATGTATAAAGTATACGCTCCACACAAACATAAGCTAGTATATAACGCCTCTATATACTAGCTACGTACGTGTACGACATACGAGAGCGTCATGCCGTTTGTCGTGACGATAAACGATTCAGTATTAACCAACGCGCTCCAATAAACGAATCACAAATCGCTCAAATAATAAAACGTACATTTTTTTAACTTCGTCTGAATACCTTATTTGTTGTACTCGTTCGCGTAATAAAATTTTAACACATCGTAAATCATAATGGAACTGCAGTGACAGCAACTGCATTGCGATCAGACAATTGGTGTCGCATCACTGCATTATAAGGATAATGTCAAGTGAATATTAAAGTAAACATTAAAATAATACACATAATTAACATATCAATCTCAGATTAATTTACTGTTTAAACAAAATAACTATTACTCAAGATACATGACATAAAATCTCAAACCAGCAATACACGTTAGTTCTATTCTTAGTAGTTTTAAATGCTGAAACAGACACTAATACGATCATAATTAACGTTTATACCTTTAAATATCGCTTAGGAGGTGGTTAGTTAAACAATGTTCTGTCTTAAGAATCAAGTCAAATCAAGGATTACTGAAACTCCCGCTACGCCAAGTTTGTAAGTTTCTTTATATTTAAACTAGCGACCAGCTCCGGCTATGCACGGGTGCAATGCTGATACTAAATATACTACAGAATGTCTTGCAACGTTCACAGTTTTTCAGTCATTAAACAATACAAACCGCTATGTCCCTACGTTTTAAATCTGTAATATCTTCGAAACTATTCATTTAAATTACACGCTGTAAAGAACCATATTGATCTATATTAAATGCACAATGTATTTAAGGTACTTAATTGAATAAGGATTAATCCTATAGTGCTTAAAATTGCTTTGAAAATAAGCCATTATTTCTCGTAAAAAGTAAAGAATAAAAAATGGTTATTGTGGGTTATTCCTAATAGATAAACATATAATATCACGGACTTTTTTGAAGACCTTTTTAAGCTGTATAATACTGTAGTACATTATTTTAATCTATCTCGTAGAGTTCAGCCAGCGTTTGTAATGTAAGCGCATAAAAATGTGTTTATTTACAACATCACTTTAGAAACCTCTAAAACTATCAGTGTTTCTCTACTATATTGTGCACGTATTATACATATAAACCTTCCTCTTATATCAATCTATCTATTAAAAAAAAACCGTATCAAAATCCGTTGTGTAATTTTAAAGATCTAAGCATACACAGGGACATACAGTGGTAAGCGGCTTTGTTTTATACTATGTAATGATATATAAATAATTGACCGTAAAGTAGAAAAGAAGTTCAAGGTTGAAAGTCAAAATTAATTTAAAAAAATATAAAATATATATTATACTTGTTTACTTGAAAATATAAATGTATTTATAAAATATGGTAATTTCAAATTCTGCAGAAGAAGGTACGTAAAACAAATATCAAAATTTAAAACGTCTCGTCACTAAAAATAAAAAAAAAACGTAAAGGAAGAAAGTAAACAAGAATAACGAAAAAACGTGTCTTTATTTTAAAAAAAAATGATCAAATTTTATTAGATTAATTTTATTATTGGCTTTTCTCTTAAGTTGAAAATATTAAAGTAGTCATAAACTAAAAGAAGTGGAACCTAGTTTAACTCGCTTAAAAGTCCAAGCACTTCAAATATTGTTATTATTTAAAGACAAATTCATAAAAAACTACCCAGATATCTTTTTTTATATGTTGTTAAATTTAATTTAATAATATACGTTAGATGAGCAGTTAATTTAAAAATATACTGCACTTGCCAAAATTTTACTCGTCACTTGATATTCTTGTCAAATACAAAAAACAGAACTAGAAATTCACGCTTCTCACGTTAATAATCAAAATTTAAAACGAAACTACGAAACGTAGCTACTTATATAATGAAACTCTGTGAAACATCCTTCTTCTTCTGATTTATGTGTTATATATTGAATTATTATTTTTTATTGAAGCCTTAAAAAAACGTGACTTCATTTATTAGTAAAAACATATCAAGCTGTTCAAAAATAAAGCAAAAATACGTTATTCTAATGGTAATATTTAATACCACCTCAGAAAAATAACGAAAATTATTAGGTAATTACAAATAAGTCACTGAAGACCGGAAAATATCTTAACAAGTTTGAAACAAAGAATGTGGGAAGTTAAAAAAAATTAAGACAAAAGCTTTTTATTTCGTCGAATATACGATTTAAAGTCGATTTTTAAATTAAATAAGAGCAACCATCCAAAAAAATTAACTGTGTAGCCTTGTTTTAAATTGGCTTTCAATTCAAAATGTAATTTGCAAATAGAAAAGAAAAAATTAAGTTCACATCATGAATGAATATTTAATTAAAGAAAGCAGAATATTTAAATGTTCATAAATGTTAAATGTTTATAAAACTCGACCTACATAGACGAATGTCCAAGGAAGTTTCACTTCATTCAAAAGATAATTAATAATAATTCATTACATATAATCCATCATACCAACGGATATTTTATAATATACGTGAAGCCATTTAAACAATAACTTCAAACAGTATCAAAAGGAGAACGTATAAAGTAAAAAAAACCTCAGAAGTTTCTCTAGCGAACAAATTCTAAGTTGATTACGGCATTTACTTCGTACACGAAAGAAATAGAACACACCGAAGTTCGGATTCCTGTTGCGATTGATTTTTAACTTTTATATTCTCATTTATCTTTTATAATTTGGAACAAGCATTCTACAAATTGGATACCGATCTATAAAAAAAAATTTTGTAGTTCGAACATATTTAAAAAGTTTGAAGTGCGAACGAAAAAATATATTCATCAACAATTTTTATTATATTTAATGCCTTATAGCCTAATATTCCGTTGGGCCTAACACGTATAAGAGAACATATCTAAAAAACCAGAATGAGAAGTTTGCATAATTTTATGTCATTTATACTAAACTAAAACTTGACCAGATATAGTATATTTAAAATATAACTTTATTTAAATTTTAAATGTTCAACTGCTGAGGCACAGCCTCCTTTTGAGAAGAAGTTTTGGTACGAATACTACCGCACTTTACCAACGTGTATTAGAATTAAGATTAGAATCCTTGTGACAGATATCCTTACGATGTTTTTCTTCTCCGACAATTGCCTGGGTTTGAATCCGCGATTATCGCTTAAGATTTTTGTATTATTTAACGATATACAAATACTTTTTTTTTCCATACATATTGATTCTAATTCCAATTATATGGTGGGTTTAGTAAGCTATCTTTTTTTAAAAATAATATTATCATTTTATGCAAGAACACTTGGGAATTGATGTTAATAAGCTTGATACATATCGAAAACGATACAAAGGTGAAGTATCATCAGATACGCGAGTGCCGGCCTTGTCCCGGTTCTAGCGTTCCCAATTTCCGATTCTTAGGGAGAAATCCTCATTAAAATATTTGTGTAAGGATATCCTATATAAGTAAATACATCATTAATCTCAATAAGCCATCAGATACAAAACATGAGTGAATACATGAAGAAAACTTCAAAGGCACAATTACAGCTAAGTCCGAACTAAATCGCAAGAATTTTATTGCCTTACGGGGTTTTCATTGTTCTTTATTGAAAGCAATAACAAATAAATAATATAATTATATTTTTTATTTGACTGACGAAAATAGTTCCAATTTTTTAAGACTATATATTGTTTTAAGACTTTCGTAAGTCTCAAAACCCACTTTGGAAAATAAAAAAGTTATCACCAGATTTTTTGTTACCTGTAATTTAATTGTAAAAAGCGTTCAACATTTTTCTGTTTGCGCAAATACGACTTAATAATAAGAAATAACACAAAATATGTTTTAATATGAAAATGACGATAAAGCAGATTTAAATTTAATATAATTAATAACTTTCTCAAGTTTTGAGCAGCGTCAGTGACGTCCGTATCGATATCATAATTTGCAACACGAAATAGGAAATGTGCTGACAATATGTTTAAACTGAAATAAAAAATTACTTTTATTAAAAATACAGTGAACACACCCAGCTCAAACGTGTCGACCAATCAGTTCTGATCTCGTGTATTGGATAGTACTTACTAACGAATATGCAAGCGATAACGAAAGAAATTTCGTCCAAGGCTAGTAGGTACGTTTTGCATGAAATTCGTGCAGTAAAAAATTCATATTTTCCGCTACAAATTTCTTGCAACACAATCAAAAATCTCTAGAAGTGCCATAGATTTTCCTATTACTTTAAACGTTAACGATATAGTTATTATACGCATTGATTGTTAACCTTTTAACTTATATTATATTCAATTAAGCCAACAACTAGACTATGACGTCTCCCCCCAAGGATCACTTCCCCGTGAAACTACCCGTATATTTATGTACTTCATTCCGATGAAGCAGTATTTTTCCCGACAGTTCTCTTGCCTAAGTTGGACACGTGCCAAAGTGAGTGGAACCTAAGGGCAGTATCTATAGGCCCGATATAACTATGATCTATCATCACTAGAACTTTAAAGTAAAGTTTTCAAAGCGTTCGTGATATGAAATTGTTACAGCGTATTCTTCATACATTAAAGTAAAAATGCATCAGTGATTGTTCATGTCTTTTTCATTGTAAGCGTAACACTTCTCTTCCACACTTCTTATAAAACTGTAATAAAGGTTATCAATTCAGAGGATATAATAGATCTTTAATGACATATAATTAACTAATTAATTCTTACTAGATCAGCGTGTCAAGCTTATTGAAGAGTTATTTCTCTAAAAAAATTTTTTTTTTTAAATACTTAGAAACAACTTTATAATTTGCCATCCATTAACAAATCAGCGATATAAAAACGTTCAGTGTTAATTAAATTATTAAATTCTCTTATAAATAAAACTTTTATATGTAGTTTATTGAATCATCAAATGTAGTACATTATTTTTTAATTAAAAAGGTGGTCACTTTGCCTTAAGCAATTTGATGGT
This sequence comes from Vanessa tameamea, assembly GCF_037043105.1. NCBI lineage: Eukaryota > Metazoa > Arthropoda > Insecta > Lepidoptera > Nymphalidae > Vanessa > Vanessa tameamea. The sequence goes on along the minus strand of NC_087341.1, from coordinate 12,739,734 downwards.
AAGTGATCACTACATTTACGGCCTCATTTTCAAACGTCTTTAGTAGGTATGCAGTTAACGCTGATTTATCTCTTTACGTCATTACGAAGTTGTCAGTCGAAAGAAAATCACCAAGTTATTCCTTAACTATTCATCCCCAAAACAATAATTATATTATATCTATGTAGTGCGTAAAACTATATTTCTCTTCTGTCGGTCAACCTTTAAACCATATATATGTCTATAAACCGTGTTACTTTAGTGACTGATATTAGTTAGTCACCAGTACCAAAAGAGTCAGCTACCTTTCTAGGATCTTAAGATTTTCAAAACAATAACCTCTATGAGCGAATCGGATTACTCGAATTTTGATTCGATATTATATTTCTATAAATAGTACATTCGATATAAAAATAAAGGTATGAACGAAAGTTAAAAAAATATATATTATCTTAACAGCCACGTGAGTCGCAGTGTCCTTATGCGTATGGAGGTGGGGAGTCTAACTTGAGATTGGTAGCGCTCAGTCACTGTTTAACCGCGTTGTAGGTCGCACGTGCTCTAACTACGTGAACGATTTTCTGCAGTTATATGCAAGTGATAGTAAGAAGTGGATCTAAATTATATAGAATTACTTCAATACAATAATTTACCTATTTATTTTAATTTATTAGTGAAAGACTGTTTTTTTAAGTTTCAGTAATTTAAGTTTTATTTTCAATATCATTTATAAAATAATTAATGCATTTACATACTACAACATATCCACACAATAAAAGTAATAAATAGGAACTGCTCAAGAAACCGAGCGCTTAATTTTTTTTATTTAGATTATAATAATTTAACCAAAAATAAAACAATATTTTTACTTGCTTACAATATACAGAAGATTCATAAAAAAAGTTAACATTAAATAACCTGGAATATGTAAAATATATACCTATACATATCACTAAATACAAAATTTAAACATTTACTTAACACATTAACTATGTAAAAAAATACAAAACCATTTGCCGCCAAAATCAAATCTCATAAAAAAATCTATAATATTAAACGTGATTTCAAAAGATCGATGCCGTCCCAAGAGATCGCCACGACAAAATAAAAGTAGGTATGTATTTACTAAGAATAAAATTTATACGTAGGTACCAATCGAATATTTTATTCACTACGAGAAATTCATGATTACATATTGATAATACGATATGAGCTTCTTCTATGCAATATTTTGACGTCAAATAATACCTTGATCAAAATTATATTCACGCTGGAAATAACAAAATCACGTTAGTTTTTGAGTGCCTTATTATTTATTAACATCATATCTTCTCTTACTAAAATGGCGTATGTGTATATGGCGCACCAATCAAGTACATATTTTTAATTATATTTTCGTGGTACCTAAAAATTTGATTGTTTATCAACAATTTGAAATTTTGGGATGTACAGCACTACATCCCAAAATTTCAAATTTTCGCTGAGCTCATTCTTTACCCACCACACGTAAGTAAAGCAGATTGACCGATGATAAAAATATATTGTTAAGCTCAAAAAGATCGTTACATGATTGGTAACGATATTTCGAAATCGAAATAAAGTCATAAAAATACTTTCCCTCATAGTTACGATCACGTGATACTCATTAATGACCCAACTATTTACAATTTGAAAATTTCATTCTTAAAAAAAAAAACATTTCCATTTTGAACATTTTGAACATTGAACGAGCGCAGAAAGATTTAAATATTAGAAAACAACTGAAAACCTAACCGCTGCTGTGTATTTAACCGTATTCGACTTACACTCATCATAAATACATCGCAAAAGCATACACTGAATTCCTTAAATATTATTTAACCTGTAGTCTACATGTTGAAGAACTTAATTATTCTATGTTAGTATAAATTTAAGGATATTATAATAACCTAGAAGTTTTCATATAAAATTGAAACCAAGAATGTTGGCTCCGATAGCATCCACTGCTTTAGCTATCAAAGTTACGTCACTGCTTATAAACTTAAATATGTTAACTATTCAAGATGTGAGCAGTTTTCAAAACATTTTCATACGAGACCGAACCTCTACTTACACTAGCTTTTTAAAACTTATTACAAGTTATTCTTCGCGGCTTTGTTGTTGTGCAAAATACGTTTTATGCTTCCGCTTTTATACCCTTTAACTTATAAATGAGCTGAGCTGATGCAAAAGTTAGAACGCGCTAATCCCAACCGATGATTGCGGGTTCAAGTGCAAGCACCACTGATTTTTTATTTATAATACTTTACTTATTTTATACATATTACTGTTACTTTACTTTACTTATTTTATAAATATTTTACACTATTATACAAAATTAAATATATTATCGTAAAAAAAATCAACAATGGCGTTATTAATAAAATTATATATATTTATTAAAATATCAGATTTTGCGCGTTATATTAAAATCGATTAATTTCTTTTGAGATTGTTAATACAACTACGTGTTTCTGTGAAACGTATTATTATTATTATTAAATCGAGAGAAATATAAACATATAAATACTAATTTGGTTCATACATTAAATTCGTTGAGCAATGCTTGAATATGCTTACAGGATTATCCTGATATGATCATATTATACGGTTAGCCTGGATACGAATATTAGTCAGTCAGTTCGATTGTTGTTATATATTATATATATTGTTGTTGTTGCATCAATTATGTCATTAATTTTCTTTATCTTTTTTTATGGCATAGGTATGCGGACTAGCATATGTGCCACCTGACGGTAAGTGCCGCCCAGAGACAATAGCGCTGTAAGAAATATTACCAATTCCTCACATCGCCAATGCGCTACCAACCTTGGGAACTAAGGTGTTATGTCTCTTGGGCCTGTAGTAGCACTGGCTCACTCACCCTTCAAACCAACACAACAATACTGAGTAATGTTATTTGTCGGTACCTACCCAGACGGGCTTGCACAAAGCCCTATCAAAAAGTAAACTTCTTACTTTAGTTTTAAAATAACAACTAAATAACAACATCGACATTTTTTAAGTGTGAACGAATACATTACGCAAAATCTTATTAGCGAACGAAGTATCAAAATCACATTGTCAGATTTTAATAAGTAAAGTAAGTATCAAATTCTAAGCAAATATTGTATATGTTAAAGCAACATCTGTATCGTTGTGTTGCAGTGTAAAAGACATTACGGGCACAAGGGATATAGCAGAGCTGTCTGCGCTATGGGGCATAACTAATGCGTGTAACTTTGCCAAAGCAACTGGGCAGCTATGAATACAAACCCTAAGATATTTGATTTTCTGCCTTGTCTATAATTATAATATGTGCGTCAAAATATAGGCAGACAAATCAAAAGAAAACTGTAGTTGAACATGAATAAAGACTTAATTGGCAAGATTATTAAACATTTTGGATATATAAAGATATCTTACTATATATATGAATACTGTTTACATGCAATGAAACTTAATAATACTAATAAGTAGTTTTGGTTTTAAAATCTTTTCAAGTTTAATCTGATTTTGAATGAGTAATGTAAATGACATAATCAATCTACTTAACGCATTGAATTAAATAGAAGTAATTGTTTTGACACTAAAATATAGTAGATATGTTATATTTATAACAACTTAATTTATTAAAAAATAATAATTATTATTATTTGTTTCATGCTATAGGTTGGCGGACCAGTTGATAGGCCACCTGATGATAAGTGGTCACCACCGCCCATAGACAATGACACTGTAAGAAATATTAAATTTTCTTTATATCTCAATGCGCCACCAACCTTGGGAACTAAGATGTTATGTCCCTTGTGCCTGTAGTTACACTCGCTCACTCACCCTTCACACCGGAACACAACAATACTGAGTGTTGCTGTTTGATGGTAGAATATCTGATGCACTAAGCCCTACCACCAAGTAAAATAAGTTACGTATAAAATTATCATATTATTTTTATTCAAAACAAATTAAAAACAAAATATATATCTATTATTCCAGTCGGCTCTTACCAGCACCATTGAATTGTAATTTTACAATAATAATTGATTTAAAGCTTCCACCGATTATGAATATAGATTCCACAGAGTAAAAGCGGTTAAAACTCGGTAGTTATTATTTTCCATCAATTCAGTATAGAATACAATAATTTTGTATATCATGTGTTTATATCTAGCATTTAGTTTTTTTATTATTTTTATTCTATATTATTTAAGCCCTCAATGTTAATAAACGTGATTAAATATAGTTATTTATATATAATAGAATTGAATTATTACTCACAAGCCCTTAATCATAATCAAATATACAGCACCAAAAAAACAAATCTTACATTTTATTTTTCTTTAAAATATAATTTAATAGAACGTAATACGAAATAGATTTTAAATAAATAGTAAACGAAAAAGAATATTTTAAATTCAGACCGCGTCTCATCCGCTGGCGAAATTAAAATAAATACTAGAATTCTGAATAAATATCTTCCAACAAAAGGACACGTATGCAAAACTTCGTGAAGATTCATCACGTCATACAACAACATGCATATTATATACATACATGTTACTGAGAACATTTTCTAGATATTATATTTTTAGAATGCCGACTTTATTCCGAATAATCATAAGCTTAATATATTATCTTATTAAAATGGAGATCCTATATTATTCAGTAGGGTTAAACTAAAGGAAACATAATGAATTAAGATTTGCAGCGCTACTCTGTTAATACTGACTTCGAATTTTAGTTGAAGAAATAATGAAGTAATGTAACATTTTATTTCTATAATCGTTATAATTAATATCGTACATCCCTTCCTAACAATTTACAATCGTGGTCTACGATTAGTTCAGAGTTTTATCTCACGGAATAGCATTATGCATAATCTGCACACATCGCGATAATATTCCTGCGAGACAACTTCGCCTTCGGCCCACTGCGAATGTGTATACATCGTCATGTAATTTACCGCGAATTCCCCAGGATAATTGCTGATATGGTCTAAAATTATATCGATACACTTCGTTGTCCATGTCGAAATTAGACACTTATATTAGATTTTTATTTATTGCATTCGATTTTATCGATCGAAACGTCGCCGCGCAAGCGAAACTCGAACACAAACAAATGATGCGCGAGAGCTTACTGACGGCGGTGTGAAGTGTCTTCAGCTTCCCCCGAAGTAACGTAGTCTTCGCAAGGTTTATCTCCATGCATCGTAATATAACGAATATTCACATTCGAGATTGACGATTTCATTTGTAGAAAACACCAAAATGAAAAAAGTTGTGTATCAAACGTGATAGATGATGATTTACAAATGGGAAAGGACGTTTACAATTTCTTATTTTATCAGTTCATTTACTCTTGCTTAGCGTGCTCGTTTAGTGAATTTGTTGGAATTTTTGGTGCATATGAATATAACAATGTTATTTACATATGATCTCCCACCTACCACTCAACATAAAAATTTCAAAAAGTTGTATTGCCTTATTTGACTCATTTGATATGAGACTAATTACCGAGGAATATGACGTAACATATACCATTTGCTTTATTTAAAAAGAACTGCCTCCATAAAAGTTTTATTGACAGGTTTTATAGAAAATTCAAAACGAATAGAAACTTTATCAAGTAACTTCAATATATTTCTATGATTTTTTAATAAAATGAGTGAAGAAATAGAAGCTAGAAATCGCTTTGAAAATTATCATATGCATTTTTAATAAGCCCGCTGCTCCATAAATTCTAGGAATAATATTTTTAAACTAAAACGATCTATATTTTTTTCGAGATTAGTAGTACTACTACGAAGTGTTTCTGTAGTATTATTTCATCGGGATAATCTACACAGATTAATGAAATATAACACTTTTAATGCGGTTTATTTTTATGACTCAATAAAATATACCAAATTATGAAATATGATAAAAGACTGTTTAATGCAGGTCAAAATAAAAATAGGTACTTTTTGAAACACGGCCACATGGAATAATCGTAAGAATGCTAGCAGCATTTTTTCGTTAAATCGCAATTCTGATTCTCTAGCCGAAAAATGAACCATCTCTCCTGTCAGCTGCACTGGAGGCAATGAGGCGGGGTGTTACATGTTTTAATTTTTTTTTTGCACTATTACTCCAAGGTCCAAGCTTTTTCAACTGCAAAAGGCACAAAGATATAATTTCAAATGAGAGACGAATGTTTTCACCATTTGCCCGCTTTAGTATTTTTTACCGGGGCTCACGCCCTCAACGTCGTTTCCTTGACACAAGACGGGTCGAATATGCACGTCTCGTCCTAGATTAGAACATGTATCCGTTCTTAGGTTATTAGCATCAGCCCATTAGATTTATCTTGATTATGATTAATTCTAGAAAGTTAAATACTGTGTTACGAATCGTAGCGAGTAATTAAATCTAAACATACTTGAAAATAATTTTCGAAATATATGTACAGAGTTTACTTACTTGTTACGTTCCATTGTTATCCTTACATATGTTGATATGTATTATTGTACGTATATATTATGTAGTCTTAACGGTGAAATTAAACGAGCGCTCTTCGTCTACAAATATATCTTTAGGCTATGCGACCGTGTGCGACATTCTGTCTGCCTCGAGTTTTCTGCCTCCATTGTTTGTGAATTAAAAATCTTACATTTTCAAAGATACGAGAATCTACAACATCATACAACAAGTTTATATCTATATTTTCTTAAAAATATCTCATTTGTATTTCCTTCAGCGTATACGAACATTAATATTGTGTTTATACCAAGACTACGAATTTTACTTTTGAAACGAATGCCCGACTCTTTTATTCGTTTCGCTTTACAAGTATTGTATGAAAGCTGTGAAGAGATTTCGTCGAAACATTTCGATAATGAATCCAGTGTTTAACAAAAGAATCACGGGAAAATTGTATATGGTCACACATATCCTACAATTTATGGCATTCCTTTAAAATGTCACAAGTTATGAATGTCACAAAAGTCCTTGTTGTAAGTAGGATTTGCTGTTATAGAGCTCAAATATTTTACACGTGTTATTACTCGACTAAATGCAATCAAGGGCGAAATTAACTAATGTACACTTAGCCTCAATAATATACACATATACTGATTCGTTGCAAAGCCTTTTAAATATTATCTTGGATTAATGTCCTATAATATTTTTTCTTAGCTTTCATGCACCTGCCAACGGCTACAAAGTATCAATACAATTATTTGAAAGATGCGTATTATATGTTTATGCGTATGGAATATGTACATATCTAAGTTATTAAACTACACAAAACCTCAAATCAAAGTACTTATAAGTGATATTTATTTGACGTTTGATACTAGGAGCTTCACCATCTCAACTAGGCTTAAGAGTTAGTCGTATAGACGATAGTATGTATGTATGTCGTATGTTTTAAATTATTTAACTATTAACATTAAAAAATTGTGAATTACGAAGTTGTTACGAAATGAGAACACTTAACCGTTATTACATTATCAATAGTCTTGTATCAATGATTTCATACGAACTTGCATCGCACGATAAAACTTGTACAAGAAACTTTTATTCCAAGTAGTCAATCAGTCAACGTTTGATCCGTGCCGTTTACATCGCGTTTTACACTATTTAACTAATAAAGATTTAGTTCTATGTACTGTAATGATTTTTAAAATAAACATTTCAATAAATTAGCAACTCAGAATTTTCGATCAGAACATTTTTATTTTAATATTCAATATTCAAATAATAAATCAAAAAAGTAATTGAAAGCAACACAAAAGTATGTTAATATTTTTAATGACGTTAAGAACTAGAGAGGAAGACACGAATGGATCTTATTTATTTTTTTAAACATTTTTAATTCTCTCTTCATAAACTTTTGCGACCCTCTTAGAGTTTCCTTTGCCTGATTCTTTTAACGAAAATTCTGATGATTTTTTTATGCTTACTTAACATTGTTATAAATAATTAATTTTCTTAATACCTAGATATATTTACCGTCAACCGGTTTAGGTAACCGTCACTTCAACGTATGTATAAACCGTTAAACTACGAATAATGCGGTTTCAACAAAAAACTACCAAGACGTCTTGTTAATAATTTAATGAACAGTAGAAAATGTTTTTAATGATTTTTCATTTGGGCACGAAACCTTGTGATTGCTGTATTGACTTGACTGTCTCGTTAGTCTAGTGACGGGCTTATGAGGCTGCAGATCTAAATACCTTAAGTTTAAATCTATAAACAATATTAGCTTTTCTATTGTTCTGCGGTAATCCGCATGAAGTCAGGACATTGACAGTTTTTATACTCCCAAGACTCGGAAAGCACGCTATAAAATCATTGGATTTGTGTCTGGACCCTTTGGCCTATGAGAGTAACGGAATCGAAAGCACGCCCTTTGTTTGTACGTAAGTAGTAATTGGTTATTATAAATTATATTATTTTTTTATTAACCAATTCATAAGAAACATTTTTGTTATTAATTATAAAAGTCTAATTGATTCGGATTTTAATTAATTAAGGTATAAACTTATTTATCAAATTATTAATGAATTAAATATGTACGCCTAAGTATTTGAAATAGAATTTAGCCTCATATTAACAAAATAAATTGTTACTGTTTAAATTAAAACTATATAATAAATATGCAAATAGAATAATTCCACTAAAACCCTATCGTGTAAAACCCTTCAAAGTAATCTTTGTTCATTAGAGAATATAGCTCACGGTTAAAATCGATGGAATAGATTGAGATATATAAAGTCACGTGTACGATTAGCCCCTAATGTGTGTTTTTAAATAAAACTACAATGGAGTCAACTTCAATTCAATAAAGTCATAAATATTTTTAAGCTCTTTACTAATTCTATGTATTTGTTAAAATAAAACGGATTAATGAACATTTGTTTATTTTATATGAAGGTAAAATATACACTTTCATATATTGACAAGCTTTTATTTAACTTGCAATGCAAGTATGTACGCCGTACGGGTGAAATCTTGCAACTCAATTTAGAAGCAGATATATTTAACTGATTGAGATGAATTTTTGTATACACGTTCAGTTTGGATGACAATGCATAGAGAACTATGTGACGTCATTCTAAATCCAACATGGCGGCAAACCCAAGATGGCGGATATATTTTTTAATTAATTCCTACTTACTGAGAATAAGTAAAAAAATAAAGTGACGTCACTGTAAACTAATATAGCGGAGTAAGATTTTAGTACTTGCCTATAATATGGGAATCAAATTAAAGGACTTACTGCAAATACGAATGCGAGTTTAATTACTAAAAAGTAAAAAATAACATAAAACTAAAAAAAAAAGCATGTCGCATAATACGTATATGGATTATTTTATATACAATTAATTTAGAAATAAAAAAGTTAAGAGTTTCCTATTATGAACTTGTTTAAATTCATTATGAAATATCATGTGAAATATTATAAAATCAAGATAACTTCTTGTAAAGCACTCGTTGCTCAGTATCGTCTCATGAGACAATTCCAGTGAGCCAAAGACTTCTGTTGTGTGCAGTAGCTTCATCTAGGATAGCTGTTCATTTTGCCTTTAAAGCTTGTATCGTTCCCTGCAGGGGGACGTCAGTTACACTCAACTGGTATTGCTGAGAACAGACTTTAGGTACATTTACATTAACATTAATTCAGTGTTTTGTAGCTTATACTTTACCGAGAAAAACAAACTGATATCGTGTTTAAAGTAGTACTGATTTTTCGAAATTTAAATTGATCAAAATACATAAAGAAAAGCAATAATTCTGCTTTTTTTCATCTATATTATTTATAACGATAAATTTAATCGAATTCTTATTCTATTTAAGACTGATTTTATATAATACGGATTTCGTATAATACGGACTCTACTTTTTCAAACTGTTTTTTTACAACATTTTCAATTCATTATACATGTTTTGAGTGTTGTATTAACATCCAACAAAATATTAACAAATACAACAAACACCCTTTAAAACAACGGGTATAGTCTATTCGTGATGATTATTATAGATAAAAACAGTGATAGATTGCTTGCACAAAGCCCTACCACCAAGTAATAAATATATATACTGGAAGAAATATTGACTAACTCATACACCGCCAATGTGTCGCTAACCTCGGGAACTCGTTAACACTGGCTCACTTATCCTTCAAATCAGAACACAATAATACTAAGGGTGTGGTTGGCACCTACCAAGACGTACTCGCACAAACCTTGCCACTAAATTGTACGTTATATGACGATAACGATTACTTACTATAACTATTTTTATTTATTTATTTATTTATAAACACTTTATTGCACACAAAAGACAAAACTATATTAAGCCCAATAGGCCAGTAGCCTGTCTTTGAAAATAGAGAATCAATAGCGCGCGTTAAAAGCGTGACTTCAAAATGAGTTATTGGAGTACACAAATATTTTGATGATGTAGTCCAACGTGTCGCAAATACTTTTAATTTACTATTTCACGGGTATTTTTCTAACAAATTTCTTCAGTTTATTCCTGGTTTTACTATATTTTAGTCGCTAAAAACCTTCGAAATTTTCAATAAAAACATAATAGATGAGACGTACTTCAAAAACGTTGTAATTAAATTGCATGTTGTAAGATTCTTTAATTGGAACACCAATTAAGCTTTAGTTATTTTTTATTCGATACATTCGCTCACACATTCACATAGTACATAACTTACCTATATTTATAGTATTATGAACTTTAAAGTCACGTGTTAAAATATATTTTTCTGTGATTCTATAAAGTCCACTTATACCAGGGGTTTTAGTGTAATTCTGTTTTGGGTATTTAATTACCATGTACGTAGAAGCCTTGTTGGGTGGCGTAAAATTTTACCGTGGCCTCTTTAAATATAGTTCTTTGCTATAACCCCTAATACTATGTAACATCATTTGAATTTTTCATTACGTTATTTAAAATTTAACGTAACCTTGTCCTCTAAAAAGGTTGTTGTTTAGTTAATCAATATTTTTAGTTTAAATAATTAACAGCTGTTCGGGAGTTATTGAAAACATTAATAAATTAAAGAAATTTAATAAAAAATTTAAAGTAATGTAAGAAATTTAGTATAATTATCGTATTGTATTTAATAACCTTAACTTAACGATACAATTAACACAAATTTGAATTGACCTAATATTTTAAACGATTTAATATTGCATGTTAAGTATTACTTAGGGGTATAAATTAAAAACATATGAAAATAATTAGCACAGGTTCAAGTTTGATTACATTGCAAATTTAAATATGACCCAAATTATAATTTACTAACAAATATTTCCTTACTTTTAAGGATCACTTCACACACGTATAGCATGCTACTAAATATTTTAAAGAAATCTAAATAGACTGACTTAAGCGCCATTTGAGATACCCTAGCGCACTGAACATAACTGTGCAGTAAAACTGACTTTTATACTCCTTTCCATTGTAGTTGCATACTAAGAGATTTACTTTTCTACTCCAAATAACACAAACCTTCAAAAGGATACTAGGGGATACTTCAAAGTTTTACAGAGTAAAGAACCTTAGTTTAATGTTGCAAGTATTTTAATGTTCGCGATACTTTAACTAAATGAGTTCTTTAATTCAAATAAGCTTCTCGAGAAAGTGCACGTCTTAATAACTCTAATACTTGTCGGACGACGATATTATTTTATACTAAACTGTTTTTAATTACGTAAGTTTACATAACAATGCTTTGTATTCCTGTTTGGCGGAAGAATATCTGATGAATTAAACGATCGCCTCCTGGTTATTTCTATTCATATTCAATATATTAATAATCAGTTTAATTAGTTTGACAAAAAAACAAAAGACCCGCTGAGTTTCTTTCGCCGGTTCTTCTAAAGGTGTTTCCTTTTTCGAACCGTTGGTAGTGTTTATTTTGACTATCAATAAGTAAGTGTAATGCTTCTATATTGAATAAAGAAATTCGAGTTTGAGTTTGAGTTTTGATGAGTAGATGGCCAGAGAGGCTTGCTTAATAAACAATCTTATTTAAATTATCTTATTGTAATATTACAATTATTTCGTGTCATTTAATAATAATTTTGAAGTGAGATCGAACGTGAAACTACAGGTCACTTGACCTCACATACCGTTGAGCCATAAATATTTTATATAAAAGAAGTTAAAATTCGCACAAAGAACATACATCTTAGTTTATTACTGCTAATTTAATTCAAAGAGCCCAATAAATCATTTAAATTGTTTTAATACAAAATAAAAGTATCCGCAACTTTTTAAAAATAAGTTATCGTTAATATTCTATCTGGAACAAAATAATAATGTAATAAACATACGCAAACAAAGTGCTTCGAGCTATCAGAACCGGGGCTTGAATATTACACTTTTTGTAGTATAAGAGCTCTAATGTAAAATCTTCGAAGAAGAAAGATTAATTGTTTTTTTGAGGTGGTTCGGTTTTTTTAAACTTTTTTAATAGCTGATAACATGTTACATGTTACACCCTGTTTTTATGAACGTACAACATATTTATCCTCGTAAATATTTTAAGACTTGTAATCTATATGTATAGAATAGAAGGTGAACTGTAATCTCGATGCTCGGATTTATATAAAAGTATACTTTAAGTTCAAAAATAAAAGCGCGAGCGGGAATTTCTATTGGAAACTTTAAAACTTTTTTTAAAGTATTTCCCCTTCAGACTTTCTACTTAATTAAATTTCCAATCAAGCGTTCTAAAATATTTCTAAAATATGTTTTAAGTCGCAAATAAATTATACCAATATAATATTATCATAAAGGTACATTTTATTTTTATACGAACTCGAACTCCGATTTTTCTGATTATATTATACCAAACAAAATATCGCTTACATTGCATTCGTGTTTATTTTTCTAATAGATTTAATAGAAAATTTTACTAAGAAATAGACAAGCTGGTGCCACGTGGTCACGTAACAAACATAATTTATTTCTAACACCGCCACCCCAACATAGAATCTAAGATTCTTCTTATATATAGAAGATATTTCTTGTACCAGTGATTACAATGCACTCACCTTTTAAACTGGAACACTAAAACAAGTGAACCTAAAACGTAACTAAATTCATATAATTGCTAAAACAAACTAACAAGCACAATCATTTGTTTCATTTAACCAATGTAAGTGAACACATTTTGAATTATTTACTTGTAAGTATATTGTAACGTTCATAATTGCCTAGCGAGGCACGAATAAGTGTGTCGTAAGCAAGAAACCCTACTAATTTGATAATAGCCACGGAATTCGCATAAGCTAATAATAAAAACTTATTATATCAATGTATCTGTTACTGAATTGAGTACAATGAGACTGAATTCAAAGAAATGATCAATGAGACTAATTTATTATCGTTAATTAATTAACTATCTTAATGGATTGAAATATATTGTTTTTAAAGCTGAAACGGTACAGTGGCTGTGGCGTTGGTTTTAAATAAATACTGCGGGTTCAAATTTGTTTGAACACCACTAAGCTGTGTTTCTAATTTGGATTAATTTGAAAGTATTGTATTCTATTGTATAGATCAGAATAAGTTATTTGTTTACTATTTTCAGAGATATTTGGGATATACTTGGTAAATTTATCTGAATAAAAACTATATTAAATGTTTTATACGTAGGTACTTTAATTAATTACAATGATTAAAATGAAAAGAATATGGCCCAATGATGAACATGCTGAGATTTTAATTGAGCTTAAGCGACTTCAAACCACGAGGGCCGGGCAAGCCCTATTTTGTTTTATGTGGTAATTGATGTTTATAATTTATTTCATGCTCGACGGCGAAGGTTAAGCCGTAAGGTTAAGAAGGAGGAAGGTTAAGGAAGGTTAAGACGTGTTGAATGAAAATCTGCGACTTTGAATCCACCAATCCGCGTGGTGGAATAGGCTCATATAAAATGAGAGCGCAGATTAGCGCAGCAGCGAAATATTGACTGACATTACTTTACTCACTAAATAATCTTACGTAAAGTACGGTGAAATGAAAAGAGGTACCGTGGGACACCCGGTTGAAATGAATCTGTCCTCGCAATATATTATTATGTACTAAATAACAGATAGAATAAAATAAATGAAATACAACGTTTGAGACTAATAAGTGAAAACAATTACAAAAAATGAGTTTAAATAAAATTTATACCGTATACAGAGACTTTATACGTCATAGAAAGAGACAGCGAGAAAGAGTAAGAGAGGGAAAATTCAGCTGGAGAGGGCATAACGCTCTTTCCTTACGTGACAATTTCTGCTAGTTGTAAGCCGCGTAAAAGAAGTTCATTCTAATAAAAAATATATACCATAGAATTCTCAAATATTTTTTTGCACCACAGAGTAGAATAGTAGTATATTTAAATTCGTTTTCTTAATAGTTTCCTATTGATATGATAGTGACTCTTTTTCGAATGTTGGATAAGAGTAACTACTGATTTTTTTGCTGGAACCTCTCAGTAGACTCCATATTCGTAATCGGCGATATCTTTACATATAATAAAATTCTGTAAAATGACGATTCAAAACTGTCTTCAAGATTTATTTACGGATAGTAATATATTTATTAAATTATAAAGTTACATCGATATGAAAAATAATCCACGACACAGAACATGATAAATACTTTATTTTATTTGTATCGCGTTGAAAAGTTATTTGGTTCATAGCATGTTACGAACTTCCGCAAAATACAGCTTAACGGATTATATGATAAAACTAGGTTTATAATATAATATAAGCAGTTTTAGAAATAAATCGTTTTATGTTTTTTGTTTCTATTTCCTTATGAACTTTCGCTTGGACTGATTTATGTAACATTATAAGAGTTTCTTTTTCTGGATAAATGGGAGTAAATTGTAATGTAAATGAAAAAATAACAGTCAGTGTGTATACCTGATATAATGGTATCATTGCTTTGAAAAGACTTCATATCCTGGAGCAGTCTGGATCTTATTCCTCCAAAACGCTCTAATTCGGTTCGCGTGTACACGATTAGTAGATTTTAACCCGAGTTGGGTTGCAGGTTACGAGGTTTTTCTTTACCGTCGACTTCGAGATTAATTAATAAGCGCTTGTATGAAACGCGGGCTGTTTCGGATAAGCCCGTTGTATTCTAAAAAGGTAAAAACTAGAATTTTTCTTAGTGTACTTGTCCTTTAATTTAACGTTTCATAGACCCTTATTATAACCGTGCGTAGCTGGAACGAGTAGCGAGTTACATAAAATAAGCTTATGAATAATAACTGTACTTGGTAGTAGGATTTTGATTAGCCAGTCGGGGTAGGTATTCCTTATTCTACCATCATCTAGCAACACTTAATATTGTTGTTTACCGGTGAATAACCCAGTGTCACTTCAGGCATAATACACATAATACAGCATATAACACAATAGTTCTCATAGTTGGTGCATTGGCGATGTAGGGCTTAGTAATATTTTTAACAGTGCCATAATCTACCGTAGGGATCGCTCACGACTAGGAGGTTAATTTGATAATCTGCTTATTTCATTTCAATAAAAAAAAATACATAAAAAATAAAAAAAGGTCCTGTATTTGTTTTTTAAAATGTAAATGTAATTATCTTCGAGCTCATATGACATAATATATACGTATTTAGGTTTATGAGTACCAAGTTATCTAAACGTACGTACAATACGTAAATCAAATCGCAACAGTCATTTGAACATAGATCAAATTATTTTCAAAAACATTTGACCGAATAATTAAATTTACAGATATACGTCTGTTTTATCTGTGTTATTAATTTTAATTTAAATTATCATTCATAAATACCCACTTGCGTAGTAGGAACAATTAGGAAACACCATAAATTTATAGGCATTAGCTTAGTAGTTATATAATTTTAAGATTATTTATTTTATGAATAGTCTTAATGATCGGTCATTTAACAAAAATAATGTGTTAAATTTTAAGCAGTATGTTACGGTTCAAAACATTTCGACGGTTTACGATATCGCGAGATAGATTGTAATATAAATATTCTGTATACTTAGCAGTTTTATTTATTTGAAAAGGTACTTTTCGACGTAAATTTTTTACATTATTAAAGAATAAATGGGCTTTCAAACACCCACTGATATGTATAATAATTTAAAATGTACATAACATTCACCAATTGCATCATTTAAAATCATTTTAAAATGAAGAATTTTAAAATAAAGAAAAACAACAGAAAATACTCCTATTAATGAAGTCAGATTAGAGCTTATTTTTTTAACATTTCACTAAGTTATCAGAAAAAAATTATATTGCTTTTAATGCAAGTTAATGTAGAGAGCAGTACAAAACAGTTATGATATTTAAAAAAAAGAAACAGTTATAGGTGAGTAAAAAGAAAACAACAAATATACAAAATTTATTCATATTCGATATTCGTAGCACTTGAAGACAATTCATTAGTATTATTTCATCTATAATTATTTTTTAAATGCTCAGTTGAGTTTATATGAGACTCAATCAGATTAAAATTTGATAATACAATAAATTTGACACAAATATCAAAGATCTACGTTTATATTACAAACCTGATTTATTATTCTTCAATCTCGCTCTTATCAAAAATGGTTAGTTCCTGAACTACCTGTCCAATTTGAGTAATCCTTATCGCGTTAAATAAAACATTTCCAAAGGAAGGTTATAAGGCACTTATATAATTTCAAATTACGAAAGGAACGTTATTACAGTAACGTTTTAAATACACAAAAAAATATCCAAATTAAATGGAATTCGCAACAAATAAAATATTTTTAGTCAAATAGATATAATATTACCAAAAAGTATAATCAAAATGTAATCCAAATATCGGACGAATCCAAATCCAAAAAAAAAAATAAAAAATGTTTGACGACCTCCGTGGTGGAGTAGTGTGTACACCGGTTTTCATGGGTACGCTACTCTGAGGTCCCGGGATCGATTCCCGACCGAGTTGATGTAGAAAAAGTTTATTAGTTTTCTATGTTGTCTTGGGTTTGGGTGTTTGTGGTATCGTCGTTACTTCTGATTTTCCATAACACAAGTGCTTTAGCTACTTACATTGGGATCAGAGTAACGTATGTGATTTTGTCCAATATTGTCCAATATTGTCCAATCCATATCAACTAAAATATATACATACATGTATTATATAATAATTCATTATATTATAAAATTAGCCTAATCGAGAGGCTATCGAAGAGTAAATGCCACGAACACAATTAAACTAGTTTCCATGTGAAACTACCGGAGTTAGTCCGTTAATCAATTAGTTTCAGCGGCTGTTTGCCTTCTCCCAGTTGGCAGATAAAATCAATTTGTTGACTGACTCTTTCAAAATACACTTTATACCGAGCTCGAGCGGAATATTTTGTTTTTAATACCAATAATTATTTTACTGAAGATTTCATTCGATAAAAACAAGCATGATTATCATCCATATATATCCATATATAATCCACCAGCTTTGAAAATATATTTTTACGAACAAATTAGACGAGCAAATGACGTGCTGATAGACGGTAAGTGATTGTCTTTACTCATAGGCATTGGTCCTTTTTCAGTAAAAAGGAAAGTAACAACCGATGTACTTATACCCCATTTCTTTAAAAATACCTGATCTCCTTTGGAATGGCTTTGGCTTGTGAATAAGCTATTCCACGAAGCCGTTTTAATTCGAGTAATCTACTCGAATTACACATTCAGTCGATTTTTCTTCACCGTCGAGTTCAAGATTAATGAAACGAAGCCCCTGAAACTCCTTACTTACCCATGTCTACGTGGACTAAACACTAGGCATCTTGGCTCGTACAGTAGCATAAACAAAATTATATATAAGTAATTTCTTACCAAGTTATTTAAGGTGTAACGTGTCTTAAAATTTTATTTATACTAACTCGGTATGGATATAATAGCTTATGAGTTCTGAACGAGGCTTGTTAAAAGACCAACTTTAAGTATCCATAAAGACCTACAAATATAGCCTACTGATCATTTACTCTATATTTAATCTTTACTTATTTTAAAATCATTAATTTTATTTGTTATAAAACTATTTAATCATTATTAAATGTTAAGTATTTCAGTATAATTTACAAGTACAGGCTTGTCATGGTTGCATAGATACGATTATAACGTAAATTCTCTAGATAATTTTAAAATAATAAGATGCAAAGTGGTATTATAATGTTATCTGTATCTCGTCTCGTCATATATTAACGCTTACTTTTTAAAATACGGGTACATCAGCTTACCTGACATCCTAAGTTTACTTACGGTACTAAGTTTTCTTTCTTAAACCTATAATAATATTATAAAAATCGAAAGTAACTCTGTCTGTTACCTCTTCACCAATAAACTGCTGAACCGATTTAGATTAAATTTGATTGGTTTGGGTGGTTTCAGTCCCGGGAAAGGACATAGGCTACTCTTTTAATTCTCCTCGAGGACGTAAAATGTGGGGTAAAGATTTGTGTGCTATAAGTATTTTTTTATAAATTTCGCGCGAGTAAAGCAGCAGATTCGGATTAAATATTTGTAATAATACAGATCCAAATAGCAAAGCATTATACTATATTTGCTTATATTTTTAATATAAATTAAAAAAAAATTACTAAGATAGAGTAGTCTTCAAAATTGATATAATGCCAACATTACTGTGAACATAATAATGAATTTCCGCGACATGGCATAAAGGCTCACATGCCGCAAATATTAATAAATCCATGTACAAGTGACATTTAGAAACGTTTGATACAAAACAATAACGATAATGTATCTATTAAAGTCGCATATAATCTTCAATTCGTTAACAAATAAATTCATATTCAACCGAATTTGTCTTACGTTTTGATTTGTTTTGTTTATATCTGAATATTTCGATTTTGGTATTAGAAATAAATAAACTATATGGAAGAATCATCATTATAACTGTTATCTATACATATAATAGAATTGGAGTGTCTGTTTGTAATATTAAAATAACCGATTTTTACTAAATGCATATGTATACCAAAAAACACGCTACATATACCAAAAAAATTTTTTTTACAATTTTTGTCTATCTGTCTGTCTGTTCGTTCCTGCTAATCTCTGGAATGGCTGAACCGATTTTGTCAGGACTTTCACTGGAAAAAAGCTGTTGTAATAAGGAGTAACGTAGGCTCCAACAATAATTTTTTTATTAAATTCAAACGTGCACGAAGTCGCGGGCTAGTTTTATAATAAAAATCAAACAAACCGTCATTATTTGCAAAACCACTCAAACTCATTTTGAACCGGATAAAATTAATAACGACCAAATAAGTCTACTCAACTAAAATTCAATTCAATTAAATATTGTTTGCGTAAATACTATTAGATACCATTGAAAATAAGATCTATTTTCGTATCGGAATTATAATGACTTCATAAATCGTAGCCAATTTATATCTTGAAACTTATATTAAAACGATTCGTTCCTCGGATACTTTCTTTTAATTGAAATAATAGCGTAGGAGTTGACCCATTATCACGAGTTACTAGTTCAAGGTTTTTGCTCTTGAATAAAGTTTCACAGTCTCTACCATTCACTATTTAAAAGAATATATGAATTGAAAAAAGGTGGCGTTCTCCATACAAAGTTATAATAATCACTCCTATTATTATAATAAAATATTTTATAAACACTAGTTAAAAAGTATGACATTCATAAAATAAAAATAAAAAAAAAATGAATCATTTATTTTTTAATTACGTTTACGCAGTTGGTGTTAAAGAAATAACCCCTTTTAAAAGGCATCCTTCCATTGAATACAAAAGGGGTGCCACAGCCACACTGTGACCTATTTTTAGAGTCATGCGGTAGAGCCTTTGAAACTACGTCAAGTAGTTGTACTACTTTGTTATTAAGCATCAGTTACCGTAGCTTTCTCTTTTTAAAGAATATAATGCAATAAAGTTAAATATCGTATAAATTGAAAGCTAAAGATATTTTTATAAAGTTCGTGCCAAAAATTTTCAATAGCGTGAATGTTGCTTGTGGAGATATAGGTTTTTGTGATCGAAATCGAAAGTACTTAAGTTCTAAGTTATTGTGTAATCCAATAACATCCGAGTTCTTTTCTAAAAATAACTGCTACTGGACAACAAATGCAACACCTGGTAGTTAGTAACCAGCACTGCCCATACACATTAGCAATATAAGAAATACTAACCATTCCTTACATCGCCAATTCACCAACAACCTTGGGAACTAAGAAATTATGTACACAGGCTCGACCTTCAAAACCGGAATATCACAGTACTAAGTGGGAGATTAAGTGTTGAGACGGTGCAGGGCCGGATTTAGAAACGTAACCCTGGGCAATAAAGGAGCGGAGGCCGTAGGGCAACAGAGGCGAGGAGACCCTAATTATTATATTAAAAAATAATTTGAACAATTTCATTTCTATCAGTCAGGTTTTTCAATAAGTTATATACAGATGAAATTTCTTTCTTTCTTTCGTATTTTTTAATACATACCTGTTGTATTTTGTATGGTGTCACCTTTGTGTAGGCCCCGGGGCAGTCGTTCCAGTTGCCTTCCCCTAAATCCAGCCCTAAATAACTCTTACGACGATCTTAAGACGGTCTTGCACAAAGCTACCACCAAATTAATATTATACCACCATATTTAAAAGTAGTAGTTAGTATCTTTATAGTTATATTAGCAAATAACAGTCGGGTTCATCATCAGCATGTTACTTTATTGCCGACGACAATCTTTTTGTTGTAAACTATTTTGATTAATTGTACAACTTTTTTGTAATTGTTACTTGCTCCACAGTAGAAGCACTTGAAGAAGTGAAGGTTGGCGCGAAGTTGTCGGTTCAACGTGACTTTGACGTACATTCCAACCAACCCACGACTCGGAATCCTTATAAGTCATCGTGAAATTTCTTTTTAAATTTCATTTAGAATTATAATGCTACAATTACACATTTATAAAAGTTTTTTTAAGCACATTGTAACAATTTTCTCATAATTGAATTTTGTTCATATTTGTAGTAAATACAATTTTCTTTTTAAACTATAATGTCATTTCACAAACAGATTATTACATTTTAAATAATAGATTGTTTGCTAATATAATGCTAACATATAACCTAGACAGCCTCGTCACTAGTGAATAAAAAGCAATCCTTTACCGAATTTCAGGGATTCCAACTCGGGCAAGTAACTTTAGAGATTTCACAAAATATTCTCTCCGACATTGAAACATAATATATATAAAAGAATAAGAATAATCTGCATATCTCGAATGAAATTTTGGCACATTGTTCACCTTTGCAATGGAGAATAATTATTTTTACTTTATTATCAATAAATAATCTGACTATAAATATAAAATATAGCAGTTTTATTATAAAATAACTGATTTCTAAGTTGAAAATTTCGTAATCAAACTTTTATAAAAAAAATCTATTTTCAACCTTAAACCACCGACATGGCGGCCCTAGAGGACCATTAGTAAAAATCGCAAATAATCTCCACAAAGCAACAATTCCACTTCGTGTTGCTTCGAATTTATCACGGCTGAGGCCACGTATCCACGTATCACGGTACTCATAGACCCTACTTCGGTTACTAGTGTGGCTTTTTAGTGGTACCTACACTAAAAAAAATATTTTGGCGAAAAGCTAAACATAGACAATAAAACTCAAACTTGTAAAAACTGCAAAAACCAAGCATGTATACCCAGATTGCGAATTTTTTTTGTACTTTTTATGGAAATGTAGTTTTTCACTGTATTTGTTTATCTTTAGGATCTTTTTATTTTTATTAAATTTATTAAATAGTGTGTTAATTAGGGTTCATGGATAGTACAACATTTTGATTTATGTTAATTGTTTTTTTTTTGCAAAAAGGCATTAATAATCGCAAATAACTTTAATCTGAAAATTACGACCTAAATATTACAGACAGTTAAGAATTTCTTACTATGACAATATATGTTGATCGACTAAACATCATTAGTATTGCAAAGTACAATCCAATGAACTACATCAAATCTTAATTTAACCATTATAATCCTATAATTCTTTGTAAACTCATTTGAGTTTACAAATTTACATTAAGGATCAAATGATCGTACGGGTTTGTCAGGCCCCACTTCGGCACTTACGTTAAGAAATAGTCACGTTGTTGGTTAAAGGTTAACTATTAACATATGTATTCGTAAATACGCGATAATGAACTATGTACATATATTTTAAGCCACCTTTATGAAGTAACTTAGTGTTTGTTTTATGTGCGTTATGTCTATTCTGTGGTTGATTACACTTTCTGCTGTATAATTTTGTAACTAACGAGTGTTTACAATCGAGTTAACAGCAAACGAGTAAATGAAGCACGCTGGTTTAAACATTTTGTCCATACGTCAAATGTTTTACAGTGGGACTCGCAATACATAATACAATACAAAATTTGTATATTGTTATCACAGTAAGGCGTTAACGCGTCTGGAATTAGATCTACATGGTGCAGTAAAAATGCAGTTCAGTTTTAGTTTATGTAACTTTTAGTAGGTAAAAGAATTACCAGTTGACTTTACTGGTAATCCTCGTACAATATAGCATCATAAAGTACTATACCAAGTCTAGAACAACTTGACATTCATCTAGTATAAAGTAACTTTGTGATACTTCATGGGATGAAGAAGGGTTCAAGAACTCATTGAATGTACACATCCAAAAGGCAGCGCAACAAGTGTATGGTCGAGTGTATACTTTTAAATATGAGAAGAAGATTGCCTTATTTAACCGTGTTAGTAGTTTGGGATATTATATAATACCAATTTACACTAAAACTGCCCGAGACATTCGACACAGTTGGAATAAAAACCAAAGATTTTATATCTTGAGATATTAGTAGTCCTAATAATAATTGTTATCGTCACCAATCTGAAGGAAATATGAACTTTAATTTTTTCTTAATGTAGACTAGGTGAAAGTATACATTTTTCGAGATAGCTCAGAGATACGACATCCAAACGGTATTTTTAAGGATACCTATAAAGGAAAACCGTATGAGAACACTTTGTTGTCCGTCTGTCCATCTGTCTGTCCGTCGAGACCTTTATTCTCGAGAACACGTAGAAGTATAAAGTTGAAATTAGTATCAAAATCAAAGCTCTAAAGGGAATCAATTTTGTTGACGCGAAGGGAATCAAAACCTATTGACGTTGACCTAGAATCATGAAATTTGTTAAGAAGCAATATCTTGTATAACAAGTATAGGAAAAAATCCGAAAACTGTAAATTAGTTGTTAAATCAGCGTCTGTTTGTCTATCCGTCTGGTGGGACAAAAACTCAGCGCGCGAATCGGAATCGCACATGCACATTTTTTTTTGTTATATGGGCAAACGTCTCTATATATTATAAAAAAAAAGATTAATGCACATGACTTTCATGTAATTAAATAATTTTCATTTAAATCATTAATTACGAAAAACTAACAACCTTGACATGTCTCTCTTTTAGCTTCTTCTCTTTCTGTAAAGACTTATTTTAGCTTGGACACTGCCCGATGCGGGTTGGTGAATACATTTGTGTACAGATTTTCCATGCCGACGAATGCAAGCTCATGACATTTTCCTCCACCGCCAAACGTGAGATGAATTAGGAGTATAAACGCAGATTACGCCCATTAAAGTTTAATAGCACTCGCCCGGTGTTTAACCCGAAATCTTCGGTTAAGCATTTGGTCAAGAAGTTGTTCAAAAACAAACATTAAATTTACACTATTTACCTTCATTTAATTTAAAACGAATCTTACCCATAAACAAAGCAATGTAACTAAAAAATTAACGCGAGACAAACGCACAGCATGAGGTAACTGTATGAACTATTCAACGGCTTCCTGACAGTATTTTCCAGTACCGTCATAAAAATTTCAACACTATTCTGTCGCTTTTACACTTTATATGACTACATTTTTCAAACGTTCACTTCAAATATATCGGCTTATTTTATAGTTTGATTTTACGAAAAACGGAAAAGAAAAACGTTCCAAAGTAAAATCTAGATGTTACATGACGCTTTGAAATTTCAATTCTATGTATGGTTATATTTTATTTTTTATTTTTTAGTTGTGATTATTATACACCTGATTGTATGAACACCAATAAATACTGGCACCAAAAAATCCACTTCCTACACTGTTAAAGTTTTACCAACTAAGGATCTAAGACGTTATATCTCTGGATCATTAAACTATCAAACCAGTAAACAGCAGTACTCATACAAATTATTATATTTCATCTAAATTATACTTTATCTTAGCGTTAACGGTCAAACACTTAAATGCTCGCCGTTCAATGCTTTTACGATCTCTTAACCTAAACGGTCGTTTGTAACGCAAACAAATATACTCCGTGCTTAGTATATTTATTTTTAACGACTTTTTTGAATTGAGTTAAATGTTATATTGAAGATATATAAATTAATACAGAATGGATATGAATATTTGTTTTGAAACAATCTACAGAGATTCACAGATTTAAAAATGTACTATAACAATTGTACATACTATGTTTTATATATATTCGAAAAAAAAAGAAACCACTACTTCAATATGGCGCATAGCACTAAGGGTAGCTGCATTACGGCGCTGAATAGCGAGGCTTATTCTTAAGGAGAAATACTGCCAGCTGCGGTCACCTCAAAGAGACGTACCTTTAAGGAATTCGTAAGTTCGTGGCCCCCGGGCTGTAAACTTTCTACCGCAAAGACGAAAATACGTCATTGATATTTCAAAGTTCTAATGTCGAACACCGTTGATATAAGACATGTAACGTACTCGTAACGAAGAAATATAATTATTATTACGTGTCTAAAATGAAGATAATCAATTAATTCTCCAAATAATTAAACTCCTTAAGTCCTAAGGGACTGGGCCGAATTTGATGATTTTGTTTTTGTCGGTTTTGATTGACCTGGTAGGTGAATGCGATCATGTTTCAGGATATTTTATTACGTAGCCCATACGAGTTCGGGAGACTAACATGAAACTAAGAGTTTAACATAAAACTTTATACGCATAATCTAAATAAGCATCTTAAGAAAATATCAAAACTATTAGATTAACTATCGTAACAAACTTTATAAGCGAAGCTTCGCAATCACGTAGAGATGCGAACAAGGTTTTCGGGATGCTTAAGGTAATCCATAAAAATTACTAGCGGAGCCGTTTTTAAATTACACCAAGGCACGGAATAAATCATATCTTTTAGCTTTTGTAATGGGATCCGCAGGCAGCGAGGGTTTATTTTTATATATTTAAATGGAATATTTTATTTAGTACTAGATACTGCTTTTATAAATCTACATCATGGACCGTAGGAATACGCTTATTAAAACTGATATATTTAAAATTTTTGTTTCACTGAACTTATAAAAATACGATTTCAAAGTACTTATGGATCAAATGAAATAAAAAACGTATAAAATCAGATAAATCCAATTAATATTATATATATATATGTATAATATTATATATATATAAATATATATATATATTAATTAGTCATAAAATTAAATATATGAAATGAATACGGAAATAATAATTAATTATTATTGTTTGTTTGTGTCGTATGTATTACTATAAACGAACTGAGAAAAAGCAGCGTGTAATTAAAAAAAAAAGCAATACAATTTAGTATGATCTGTTTACTTATTAATATAATTGGTTTTAATTATCACCTAACTGTAGTTAAATATAGGCCAATATTTTTTGCTTTTTTTGATTTTTTGATTGTTTTTTGTTTTTTAGCTAATTCACAAAAAGACACTGGGGTAACAAAACGCCGTGGCGTTTTTGTAATTGCACCATCAACACATTTTGTTCATGTTGGGAGCACTCAAATTGATTCCACAAATTAACATGGTGATCAAAGTTCACACTTCGCCAACTTCGCTCGAACCAATGAGACGTTAATGAAAATTGAATATGTGTAATTAATAATTCCATCAGTAAAATGTGCCGGTTCAATTCGCATTAGCTAGGTTAAACATGGAGCCGGTATGGTCTCGTGCAAATAACGCGTGGATCTTAATTATTAATCGCGCCTTCGAATCCAGCGACGGACGACTGACTTCTACGTGCTTATTAATTTTATTGAGCTCTGATGTAAAGACAAAAATTATAATAAAATCTTGCGTTTATCGAACGTGATTCTATCACGAGCTTGGTATTAGGGCTTTGTGAAAGTCAAAGCTTGGGTAGATGAGCCAGTGTAATTGCAGGCACAAGACAACTTCTTAGTTACCAAGATCAGTGGTGCATTGGCGATATAAAAAAAGATTATTTTATTATTTCTAAGTCTAAACAAGGTGGTGATATCCCATCATGTGCCCCATTAGCCAATATACATATGTATTTCAAATAAAATAATAAAAACATCTCCCTGAATGGAAATGGAATGAATGGAAAATGTCGAGTAATATATACAGGCATTGAATTCTACGTATCCAAGGTGATGTCTACTGCATAAGTTTCGACACATCTATCATACTGTTAATGTTCCTACGAATGCATATTCGATTTTGTTTTATCTCTGTCAAATATACGATAAGTTAACTCGAAGGAGAAACGACAATTTTTGTATTTCAAGTAAATAAGATTTGTATATTTTTAACGCTATCTCTAGACAGATGAGATAATGTTAATTAAGATTTCGTCCAACGATTGTAAATATATATGACGAACAAAAATATATATAACAATTTCCAAGGCAGATTTATTTCCGAACGTTTCGAATATCCCTCGATAACAAGAGTGAAACTCGAATATTTAATTAAAATAATATGACAGATACATTAAAATATTAATGAATCAAGCGTTTCCTAACACTACAGCTGAAAATTGTAAACGATCCGCAATTTCTCGCTAACTCGCTAACAAAGTGCTTGGAAAATTGACTCACAAATTTGGCCGGGTTAGTCTTGGAATACCTTCTTGTGTATTTGATTTTAAAAAAATATTCAACGAAATGGATCCGCATTAGCATGCTATGCTACTTTTTTTAACCGGTCATGCGTCAAAAATATTTTTTTAAATAATTATATTAAACGTTATATAAAATTTACTATTTTTTTTAAATAGATAAGTTTTCAATAGAAAATTATTATTTTTTGTTTCGTAGTAACTTAAAATATAACTATAGACTGAAAATAAATAAACATTTCCGTACGGCAATCTCCATATATATTTTATTAACGTAAAAAAAAAAACAAAGTCTCACGTGCGAATGTAACAAAGCCGTAATATCAGCGGCGTATAGCGTCAGTATTTGACTTATTTTGCATATTCCGAGATCGGAGACAGCAACTGTATTTGAAAATATGGTGAAACATTCACGTCGTTTCTCGCTCGTTCTAGAAGCATAGTATTACCGAGAATTATACAGATACGTACATAATAAACATAACATAATCAGCCTGTAAATTTCCCACTGCTGGGCTAAGGCCTCCTCTCCCGTTGAGGAGAAGGTATGGAGCATATTCCACCACGCTGCTCCAATGCGGGTTGGTGGAATACACATGTGGCAGAATTTCGTTGAAATTAGACACATGCAGGTTTCCTCACGATGTTTTCCTTCACCGCCGAGCACGAGATGAGTTATAAACAAATTAAGCACATGTAAATTCAATGGTGCCCGCCTGGGTTTGAACCCGAAATCATCGGTTAAGATGCACGCGTTCTAACCACTGGGCCATCTCGGCTCATACGTAAAATTAGACACAAATATTATTAATCATAATTAAGATTTATTATTGTTTGTTACTTACGATAGTCAGACAAAAAATCCCTAAGCATATAAAAGTAAAAACGATACGGCCGTTATCGCCTGTTCCTGAGACACCGCTTGAAGAAACACAAATTAATATTTTTCGAAATATATTTGCCGCGTTTCGTTCCCTTTATTCATACTGTTCTATAGTGATGAATAATTACGAGTAATGATTGGGTAACCGAAAAATAATAGACGTAGACGCTATTCTGCAGTATCTATCGTACTTGGTTGTACAGTTTGAAATAATTAATCTATGAATTGACCTTCATACGACAAAAATTTTAGTTAAATATTTTAAAGTCATTCTAGAATCTCGTAAGGTCTATCTCTATTTATAATTTGTTTATTATTTTTATTTTTTTCTTAATTCGATATACAATATGAAGAAATTTCAACAATGTCTAAAATTAAAAAAAAAAAAAGAATACGTTGAATTCAGAACAACAGCTCAATTAAGTTCACAGTATTCCACTCGATGTCGTATTTTATAACTAGAAATCTTCATATTGTAAATTGGTACAATATTCGGGTAACTGCCGGCCTCGATATGAATTTAGTAAAAACAAAATCATAAAAACATTTCTGGTAATAGTAGAATTTACATAAAATAATGAAATATAGTACACAAGAATGCTGCGAAACACGTATACTTATATAATAATATTTCCCATAAAACCTTTTCCGCAACGCACCGTATGTTCCGTAACAAACCATGTACATACATATATTGGTTTAGTAGCACTTCAGTTTGACATTACAAAAAACAGCTCCTCGTCGATAAGTACGCCCTCTATTCATTAACTGTATTATACGTTCTGTTTTTTTAAAGGCAATTGTAGCAAATGCAAGGATCTTTATTTCCTAAATACCATTATTGCCTATCGCATAATTTATAAGAAAAAATTGGACGATTATTTTTAATTAGATTATAATATCCAACGAGTTTGTCAACGCGCCAAACTACTATTATATATACGGTAAATATAAACTCAATAGAATATATCTACAAATTCCTATTTTATCACAGTCTGTAGGCGTAAAATTATCGCTGGGCTGTATCGAAAATACAGAAAGAGTCGTATCTTGTTCGATCTAGTAATTTTTACACAGACACGAAGCGAATCACATTTCTTCCTGTCATTTCACCGTTGGTGTTAAATTAAAAATCTTTATTTAATATAGAAACATTACAATTATCAATTGTTTTCATTCCTCTGGTTTGGTGAAAAAAATATTATTATTATTTTAATTTATATTATAGATAGACGGACGAGCAAACGGGCCACATGATGGTAAGTGGTCACTATCGCCGAGACCACGGGGCTGTAAGAAATATTAACCATTCCTTACATCACCAATGCGCCACCAACGTTTTGAGTTAAGATGTATGACCTTTGTGCCTATAGTTACAGTTGCTCATTCACCCTTTAAATCTTAAATAATATATATATATATATATATATAAGTTATTTGCTATTTGGCATTATAATATGGGATTGAGTAGGTGGTACCTACCTAGGTGGCTTGAATAAAGTATCTATTACAAAGTAGTATCTTTTCACCGTTGTATAAAGTTATATGATTTTTTTAATTTTTTTATTTACATTTAAATATTTTGGAACAGTGCTCCTTTCGATACGGAACCGTCGTAAATCTCTATGGTCTACCATCTACCATCATAGAGTAGATACTAGGTAACAATTGTTACTTACATCACACATTCTATGAATGCATGTTTTACAATGTGTTATCTTTTATTTTTAGAGTATTTTATCAGTGTCCGTTACATTAACCATTTCTTGTTCATTTTTTTCTTAACACTAAATTTAAGATTTTCTAGTAGCTGTTGGAACTCCAGTTACTAGATGTAAATATTAACGCATGATTCAAAGTCCGGACTTTGAATCATGCTTTAATATTTACATACTTTTACGTACTTGCCCGGGCAAGCACAACTGAATTTTCGTGGGCTTAATTACTATCTGTAATTCCTGTCGATCTCGCCGATAAAGAAAAACATCGTGAAGAAATTTACATGTATCAAATATCTAAAGCATTTTGGGCCAGAGTTGTAAAATTAGATCCAAGCCTTTTCTAGTTCTTATTTAAGTAACTATACATATTCATACATTTGGTCAGTATTTTTTATATCTTTATTACAGAGTAAGTTACAAATTTTATTTTATTTAACAATAAATTTCATATCCTTTATATTGAAATATCATTATATTTTCTTTCACAACGAATCTGTTATTCAATCGTTACTTCTAACACGTTTATGGAATTGTCCGATCTCCAAATCTGCGGCACAGCGTTCAAAGAGAATGAACATTTTGAATCGTAACTAGCTAACTTCCAACGGTCCTATTGAATCCCGAATTTCAGTAAGAATTCAATCAAACCCGTTGACCATTTTAAAGATGAAATAACAATTTTCTTTTATATAAATTTTCAGCGAACATCGATGTATTTTGTCTTAATACTATTTTCACTTTTAAAAAATATAAAAACAAATAATATAATAATTTTTTATTTTTTTTTTTATCAACTCGTTTCTTAGAAGCTTATTACCAATCCACTTTAATGCCTAAAAGTAAAAATAGAAGAAAGTAAACAGCCCACGGCCGGGTTTAAGCATCCTCCCAATTTAAGGAGGTTTCTTAGAGCGTATTCCTTCACGCTGCTTTAAGGTGCGTTGGTAAATAACCTAAGCGAGTATCTTCGAAAAAATAATATTCATAAGTAATATTCCTTTATTATGATCTAAAAATGAAACTAATATTCTTATTAAGGATTAGGGTTGGAAGTTTCCGTCCGAACCAAGTCGTAAGCTTTGTGTAGGTAGACTGTTTACATTCAGATAATACTTTTTTAACAAGAACGGAAAAAATATTCATAAAAATAACACTAAAGATAATTCCTAGTAATAAGCTGATAAGTTTTTTCTACTATATCTATGTACTGAAAGCAAAACCATTCATAGTTAAAGTAATAGGAACGAACGTTCAATAAAACCTAGGCATTTTGTAAAATAGTCCGCAAATCTTTACATATTGAACGAGTGTATCGGCTGCGTCACAGCAGCCAGCGGCAAAGCTTTGAGCTGCAATGATCGTTTTCAATGATAACTGCTCTATTTCAATCGCTCCATACAGGTTTAAAGTCGCCGTTACTTTAAAAAATCGCATATGGAAAAAATATATTTTTAAAATGGAGCGAAGTTTGATGTAAAAAAAAACATTAAAAAATATAATATTCAATTTTCGATGGTTTTTTTCAGGCCTGATTTGAACATTAAGTTTTATGTTACCGCACGTGTTCTATATGGATGTTTTAAAAATCCACTAACTATGACGTCATAAAATTTTACATGGGTGAGTAACTATTAAATATTATGCTTATCGTTCAGTTTTGTGTGGAGCGCCATCAAGCTATCACTTTGAGAGATATTATCTTTCTGTTAAACGGTCACCTTCACCCTAATACGACGATACTCGAAGAAATAAAAACAACTACTTATATTGTCGCGAGTCCCGGTATAAGATCTCGCTACAATAAGACTGAATCGTTCATCCGTTAAACCGGAACACTTAAACTTAAAACGATAAAGCATAATATAACTCAAACGCCTTGGTATTGTAATACAACAAACAGAAAGGTTTTTATATCAACATAACATATTACAGCATCAGTAACAGTGAGTATTTCGTTGTTCTCACTGTCTCTGCTCACTTGATCTTCTCCGCGTTTCATTATTAAGCATACGAAAACTCAGCAGTGCTTGTCAATATTTGAAAAATCGATATTCGCTTTAGATCTACGTATTCTTTTAACCACTTAATCTTTACTCATAAAATAAACACTCACTACAATATATCAAGATACATTTATAACATAACTTGAACATAATTCGTGTAACACTAACCGAGTGAGGCAGCTGAGTAAGATATCACGACCTGAGTAATCCAAAAAGGATTTATATTTGTGCTTAAAGTTCTATTCAGATGCAGTCGGACGGCAAACGCGATTAGGCTTGAGAGTGAAGACTGAATGTTTCACTTTGTAAACGCAATTCACAGTTACGCTGAAGTATTACTCTTTGTGCAAGAAATAAACCATTTAAGACAAACTTTTACTAAAGTACGCTGACAATTGTGCATTAGCTGCTAATCCTTCTAGATGCGACGTGGCGATGTTACGGATATTTCGTTGTGAAGTTGAGCTTATTTAAGCCTAAGATGTAATATTATGCACTAAATTTTCTTTGTATCTTTTATTTATAAAGTACGTTTTTATAAAAACACAACTCACTAAGCAACTTAATATATAGTAAGCTGTCATTTATTATTCTGAACACCTTTAATGTAACTGAAACCAAATTGCATTACAGGAAAATCCATGACTCGCTGAGTCGATAGAATCTGCTGTGCTCGGTAGAAATTTAAATAAATCTCGATGCTTGAACGAATTGGTTTAGCCTGGCTGTTTACTGGAAAAATAGCGCACGGCTGCACAATCTCGAGAAATATCGTTACTATATCGTCTCCCACGGAAGTGAGTTGTGGAAAAAATAAATATAGGCAAAATTCGCGCTGGCTTACAGAAATATACTAAAGAACTATACTATATGATGCTATAAATCTGGTAGACGATAATCCTTAACCACCATCTCAATTTGATTGATAGCGTAAAAAAGGGTACCCGTTGAAGTCTGTGATGCTGTCCCCAAATTGATTTATTATTGTTGAATAAATTATCATTAAAATACTTCGAATAAGTAAAAAATTACCAGATTTATTTTTAAACAATATCCAGATATAAATTTTACGGTTTATACTAATAACATAATGCTTTAGAAACTTTTGCTGCGCTACGGCTTCTAATGCAGACTTATATTTGTGTTGCTAATTAATACCGAATTCCAAATATATATTCTTAAGGCTTAAATTGTGATGCTGCCTGTTAAGAAAATTATTAAAATAAAAATGCAATCTAAAGATACATCAACGGCACGGCAACTGTCACGAGATATCAATAAAGTAATGAGAAAAAATGTTATAAAAATAATTAAAGAAATCACAAAATGTAAAAATTCTTAAGACCTCTCAAGACAAAATTTTCTTATGCAGCTTTGAAACTTTCAATATTTTGTACTGTATAACGTACTTAACGATTTCCAATCAATAATATCCTCTTAGACAAAAGTAAGAGCTTTTGGGTTCGGTTGACCTGATTATGATAATTCAAAAAGAAATAATAATAAGAACCCGAAGACACTTTCAGTTTCAACTTTCATCTTCATCTTCTATTAAATTTTTACTTTCGATTTAGTCCTCTTAGAGGATGTATTTTCAAAAACAGTTTAGTTTTACTTTGTAGAAATTGATATTGACACACATTTCATACTTTTAAACCCACCGTCCATCAATAACTCAATCAGTAAAATTTAGTTTTTTATTAAGTAGATTAAAATGCCTGTGATAATGTAAAGAATAATATTAAAATAATATTCTACTTTATTCCGCCGAGCTTGCAAAATCATTAGACATTCAAGCTAACGTACGTGACTCGACGCGCACGTGACCGATTACACTATTTATCACGGCATTGTAATTTTAATTAAATTAGACATTATATTTTCATCATTTAATGACGTATATAAAAATAGTAATCATCTTAAGTAAGGAGATAAAATCCTTCAGCTTGAAAGGTCAATAAATATATTTAATAAGTTGATTAATATTAAAACACGTTCGTATTAAATCGATATTTAATTTTACAAGGTCCATTATTATTTTGAGCACTGACTAACTTTAATTACTAAATTTCTGATTCAAAAGATCTTCGAAATTATTATATACATTACATAATTATTTTATAAATAACCAAATTTATTAAAGTAATTAAAAAAACTAGTGTTAGTATGAGTACACATGAGTATGCAGGAAATTTTCTTTGCTGTACGAATTATTTGCTTATTTTATTAAAGAAGCTATAAAAATAAACATTGTTTAGTGTATTATATTTATATAATACACAATAAACGTACCTCATGTGATTGTTTTATTAATATCATCACCACGTTAGGAAATTATACGGGTTAAAAAAAAAAAAAACTAAAATGGCGCATAAATCAAAAAAGTTTTGGAGTTAATTCACCACATTTCACCAACAGCAAACTATGAAAATGAAAACTCAGTAGTATTTGTCCGAGCCTCGACCCGTCAGCTAGGTTAAAATTCCAAATCTTCTAACCACTCAACCGGCTTGCTTCTGCGCCGTATAATTCTTTATGACATAAAAAGTTATGAGAATATTGATACTCATCATTGTCAACAACCTATCGGAATTCATTGGACAAACCCACCTATTCCTCTAGTTAGGATTGACAACAGTGCAGCCACACTTACCCCAGATATGAAATCTCTACAATCGCAAAAAGTAGCCTCTTCCATATTACTAATGAGATAACAATAGGAATTACTTAATAGCGCGTAGCGAAGCGGTAGCTAGGCTTGGCGTCAATGCTTGGACAAGAAAATCTGTGTAATCAAAAAGCATCCCTATTTCTAAACCAACATCTATGTATGCCCAAAGAACAACAGTTTTTCCAGGCGCAATCATGCGACATTCTGTGTGAAATCTTACATTACCTAAAGGTTCTTAGATGCAGTCGGAAGGAATCTATGACTTTAATTGATTGTCAAAGTTTTTATTTGGTTTATATTCCTTAAAAACAATCTCATCGATACCTTATAGTTTCCTATTACCTTAACAGTATTTATTAATAAATCTAAGAATATCACAAATTTTAAAAATCCCATTTGAAGTCGAAGTCTTCCTCAATTTTAATGAAATCTTCATAAACGTAATATAACCTTCCTACGTTTAATAAATTTGATGAGTAAATAGATCTTCGCTGAACGCCCACATCTATAATTACATATTTACTAGATAAAATAAGCTACCAGTAATAACAATTTCAGCAAAAAATTTAAAAATAAATTTGTTAATCACTGTGGGTTGTAGTGGATTTATGTTGTGAAAATGTTTTAAGAGAAATCCCAAAGAAGGCATGATGGTTAAGAAAGATACAACCTTTGAACAAGTCAAACAGCGAAGTTCCCAAGTTCTGTGAAATACAACAGATCGGTTGCAGACTATCTGTTATCAAATGATATTACACTGAACCTCGAACTTTAAAAACTTGCGATAGACTTGGGATGGGTTTTATTTCGTGATTGGATTACCTAAAACTTCTATCAATTTAGCATTCATTTTTTAACTCATATCAATTTGTTTTTAATAGGTTTTTAATTTATAATGATCGCTTTATTTACATTGAATATGATTCAAGAATGATAGGCCTTGTCGGTCTAGTGGCTAGATATCCTAGCTTCAAGTCTGCTGGGACAATAAAATTTATGATTTTTTCGTCAACATTATTTTGTCTGTAACAGCCCCAAATTTTAATTTTAGCAGTATCAATATTCCCGTGCTGAGACACTTACATCCATTGGTCCTATGAACTCTGTCCAATCATGTTCGAGTTGTGGTCCTATTGGGTTATGATAATGGGGAAATAAAGAGCGCATCTGTGTTTAGCACGCACAATTGAAAAAACTACATGTTGACGACAATTATATACTAATACTTCGATCTAACTAAACGAAATACATTTTAAGTAATACACATTAACCGAGCAGTTATCGCTGTGCATTTTAATGTCTGGTAACAATGGAGCCATTCTTTCACGTGGGTAATTTGATAATCTGTCTGAAAACATTTTTGAAATGTTTTCAGTATTTTATCCTATGTTCAGTACATGAACGGGAGTACCTCGTGACAGTATCATTTACATGTAGCAAAACGTAAGCGTATGACGCGAGCATTTTCTTTGTTACAATTGTTTTCCACTATTACAAAACGGTTTAGCGTATTTCGCTACAAACTTGTCGCTGTCCGTTTTGTAAAGTTGCCACTGAGGCAACACTTTCTGACTTACTGTTCTACTTTTAGTCTTGTTAGATAACATCTGTTAGAATACGCAAAACACTCAAAACAAAACATACATATACTGTTTTTTTTTTTTTTAATTTAGGATTGAATACAGAGTGAACAAGTAATTTGACAGTAAGTAGTCATTCAAAAACTTGCCACTGCAAGAGTTCTTAATTACTTTTATCGCCATTCGGCTTACTTATTTAGTTAGCCGAATCATGTTAAGAATCCTGTGTGTATATGTTAAATCAAAACACATCAGTACTATTCCTACTATTTTATCATAATTTTACAAGATTTAATAAAATTCAAAGGAAATACTGATTCATTATTTACATTGAAAATAATCGACAAATATCTCAGCAGTTAGCTCTTTCGCAAATAACAATTACATAATCCGTTAATTAATTCAATGAATCTTATACATAAAATACATATACAAAAACAATTGTTATAAAAATGTATGTACAAAATTATAAAAATACATCATAATTGTATTGATAAATTAAGTTTAGGGGTATGCAAAACAGAAATAATGTACACAACAATAATATGAGCAAATAGAAAAAACTCGAAAAATTATTGGTTATTTTTATGAAATCATAAAGTCAATACAGTATTTTACGTGAAGGATTCATTTTTATACGTACTAATAAAGTAAACAAAATTTAAGAACAACAACGAAAGGAATTATGTTACATAAAATTCGTAAAACGTGATGTTCTTCACAGTACAATACTTCTATTATTGCAAATCCTTCATTCGGGTTAATTATGAATTTCGTAAATCTATACCTTCACTAATAATATAACTGCGGGAACTTTGTCTGTTGCCTCTTCACTTTTAAACCGCTGAACCGATTTATATAAAATTTGGCATGGAGATAGTTCGAATCCTTGAGAAAGATATAGGCTTTTTTAATTTACCCCATAAGGGGATAAAATTGGGGTGATTGTTTGTACGCTGGGTAATGTTTTAAAAAGCCGCAGGTTTAGCTATTATTAAAAATATGTCAAGTAAAAAAAAATGTGTAATTGAATACAAATTCAAAAGGTCGAATATCACTAAGATATTGAAATATAAATGATTAATCTAGTGGCTCAATGGATTTTTTGTTTTGCTACTCTGACGTTATCCAGCCAGTTTATATTGAACATGCAAATACAAATAATTACTAAATACGTACACGTATTGTAACCGTAATAAGGCAATGTAGTGCGTAGAATTTCCATTGCGACTTGCGCAAAAGGTCATTAAACCCAAAATATTATAAACAGTTAACACGTTCGGCATAATATATTTTTACATCTGAAACTATTTTAACATTTTTTTTAAATTGTAAGTTAATATAGTATTGTTTTGGTAAATAATTAAGTTATTTTTAATATGTATTTTATGCAATCCCTAATTAAATTAAATTAAATCACATATCTAGAGATGGAGATCACAGATAATATAAATGCATAACTTTTAATATAAATTTCAAACGAATAATCACTTAAGTGAATTATGCTTGGGTTAATTAAAACTCGCTAAAACCGATTATACGCAGACAGTTTCAACGTTCTACAAACAAGACTTTAGAAACGGGTGTTTATTTAAACGTAGTTTTAGCAATGAAATTAATGCAAATTTGTGCCTAGAATTAGTGTTAAGTTCCCTACATAACTCTTCTAGAAACCATTTCACTAGAATTTCAATACTAATTTCGTCACACTGTACTTAATATCTTATCCAGTATAGATAAGAATTTAAATTAAAGGTATTTATTTGTTTTCTTGACATTTTTATTCTTAAGTAGTACTAGATAGTTATAATTCAATTTAAGTCTTTTCTTAATGGCTTTTGGTTGTGCCAAGTGAAATAAATCTCACCAATGTCACCTAGGCGTAGTTCAACGTAGAATATATATCGGAAACGGAACGAAAGCGATGAAAAAAAACACAAAAAATTCTTTTCACGAAAATGTGAGACGACATTTGAGTACATAAAATTTATGAATCGTAACAGTTTTTCCAAATCAGTATAATTTCAAAAACAGAACATTGCTATACTTCGCATCTTTGTGTTTTCTAACAGCACTCGTGGGTAGACAACTATTTTCATATTTCGCTTTTACGTGAATAAATTTATATTTCTTTTTTCAGATGATATCAATATCAAAATAAAAATGGTAATTTGATTCAATTACACTCATAAAATTTACTATATGAAATGTATTCTACCGAAAACTACTGACAAGAAATTCAGTAGCTACTACTAGTTCCCAAACATATTTTTTAACAAAATTATATGACATAATCAGTCCCTCAGATTCAGATAATTTTATAATACATTAATCTATTCTCACAAATCTATTTTCATATTGAATCCTATGAAACAGATTATGGTAATAGATTCAACTAGGTCATATCACTCTAGGAGGTTACTTTTTATTTATATTGGATTAACACCTCAATGTGGGCCATGTCTCGAAGACATAGGTGCGAAAGCTTTACAAGTGCACTAAACCACTTATGTTTTTATGATGAAAATATTTAATTTAATTTATGGAAAATCTTTGTTTCGTGAACGCAACAAAAACTATATAACTATATATATTTCCGGCATCGGTAGACGGACTAGCAAATGGCTCATTTGGTGGTCAGTGGTCAACATTGTCCATAAGAAATTTTAGCCATTTCTTACATAACCAATCCACCAACCTTAGGAACCGAGAGGTTATTGCTGCTTCGCGGTAGAATATACGATGCTTAGGTGGTACCTATTCAGATGGGTTTGTACAAAGACCTACAACCTTAATTTATTTAAGGTAAAAACTAAAGTTACCAGTCACTTAATACAACTACTGGGTTTAAAGCCTTTTTATTTAACGAGAAGGTTTGGAAGTTACGCTACCGCACTACTCTATTGCGGCAAGTGAATGGCCGAACTAAATCGAATATATGCAGATTTCCTCATGATATTTTCCTTCACCCCCGAACGTGAGATCTCACGAAATAAAAACACAAATTAAAAACTCAGCAGTCCTCTAAATCTAAGCATATTTTGAAGTACTGTGATAAATCCGAAACTTCTCAAGAGGAGAGGAATGCTTTGTCGAGCACACGTTTACAGGTTTTACTATTTACTTTATATTATTACATAATTTAAAGAGTAATCATCCGCTTTCACTTAAAAGAAAATGGATTCCATACGTGGTCTGTGACAAATTGACAAATATAAGGGTCCGCCCTGTCGCGTCAGTCCGGAAATCGATGGAGTTGAAATTTAGTAAGTAGTATGAGAACTTATAAGTTGAAATTTTCAATAAATTGCATCGCGCGTCCCTTGAGAAATGTGTAATTGGATCTTCGCGGATTAGTTATTTCAACGTTAGATATCTTCGAAACTCATTAAATAAACTTCTAAAAATATCTAGAAACATATTTGATGGTACAAACATAACCAATTATCAATTGTAATCCTGTAACTTCTATTGACATAAGCCTTTATGACATTGAGCCAAACCTATTATTAATTATCTTTTTATTGATTCTCTCAATTTCACAAAAGAGTTAATCATTGGCATTATAATTTCAGCCGAAATATCACCAAGGCTGTACGAATACGTTCTCCTATGGTTAAGTGTCAATGCCAAGTCAAAAGAATCAATGCAGTACCACGTTAAGTGTCTCACGGTCGATCAAAAAATCACTCATAAATACGACATTTGGCCTCCTTCAAAAACAAAAAGCGTCCTAACTATAAATCTCATTTAACTGAACGGACAAAAGTCTATTACATCTTACTTACATAGTAGGGGGGATTCCCTTACAAAATTTTTTTCACGTTGTAACCTTTATATTTATTTGGTGGTAGAGCTTTGTGCAGACCTGTCGGGTACCAGCTACTCATAAGATATTACGCCGCCAAATAGCAATACATTGTATTGGTGTGGTCCCATTTTAACGGTGACTGAGTCAGTGTAACAGGCACAAGGGACATGACATCTTAGTTTCCAAGGCGACATATTGGCGGCACATCGGCGATATGAGGAATGGTATTTATTAAAGCGCTGATTTCTATTTGGCGGTGTTGACCAATTACTGTTAAGCGAGCCATTTGCCCGTCCGCCAACCCATATCATAAAAACAGCGAATTTCAACGACACTACACGTCAAGCTGTAAAGTTTATATCGGCAACTCAGCTTAATTGCACTTATGATTTGTTTTACGACCGAGAAAACATGCATCGTATTGTACTAATTATTCTATGGACTATTTAACTAAACCGATTAATAGTTACAAATTATAATTTTTTTAAACTCGTTGAATATTTTTAGTAAATCTTTTTAACGACTTTCATAACAATTATTTATGCAACAATGTACAATCGTATTATTATATATATATATATATATATTATTTACTAAACATGAAATAAATCTGCGACGTCCCGTAAATATTATGCTTAACAATAGCATAGTAGAATATTATTTTTTACTAATAATAAATTAAGTTTTCAAGATCTCCAGAATGGAATTAAAAAATATACATACATAGGTATTAACCATTTTTATTCAAACAATGCGAGCGCCGGAGTGTGTTTACACTTTGATGTTCGCACTCGTGTTAATTGTAAGCGACACTAAATAAATTTTCAACAATCTCATATAAATGAACTCGTACATCAGTAAAGCACCATAGTGATCGTTTTCTCTTGTAGGATGTAAATAAATCACGATTTTCAGCCGCCCTCGGCCGCATCGTCGATTGGACGCCATTTATTTCACTTGCTTTAATAAAACCACGCCGCTACGTTTATACCGCATTCAATTTAAATCACTGAAAACATTGCTACATATTTAACTTATTGCGAAATTTTTTAATCATTGATTGCATTTTGAACATGATTTTTAACAATCAATAAATAAAGCTATTTCTACATAAATATTTAATGATATATTACTACAAACATTTTCTTACAATCTTGCAGATTTGATTCTCGTATTTGAGCTCGGTTGACTGAGTCTTTGTTTTATGTTTTGTCATATATCATGATAAGATCATTCGATTACTTCTATGTCTAAATCTAGATTTATGTTCACAAATTAAAAAATAAGATAACACTCAATCAATATAATTAAAGTATTTGTCGAGAGATCGAATTCTATTATTGCACTTAATGGACATTACAGAATATTCTGTAACAAGCTGAACAATAATAAATAATAATATCGAAAAAAAAATTTAAAATACATGAATAATTACTTAACAAATTGAAGAAAACGATTTTAAAAAGCTAATTGCACTTGGAAGTCAAATATTTTGCGCTGACGCGTCGCTCCGGACAGAGTTGTAATTAATTTTCTTACTGCAACTGACGTCTAGGAGATATTGCTTGAATTATATAATATTTTAATATAAGATAATTGAAAAACAACTGAATTTTAAAATTGCTTCGAATGTAAAAGACTAATTAAATTGTCATAATAAAATACGTCATTTTAATTTTAAATTGTGAAACTCCAAAAATCGGATACGCACGGGAACAACCACTTTTGACAGTATCGTATGATTAATAGCATTCAGTATCATATTCAAATGAATGTAAATCATTTTAAATTGACAGATGCAGTTGCCACATAAAAAACGAGAAGATCGCGAGCGCGAGATATATGAATGACACGTGGCCAACGCAACATTAACATAATAACAATGAAAGCTTAATAATACTAAATGACTTATGACGAGTTACAATAATTCAATTGTGATGATTAGCACGTACTGTACCAATGAACGCGTCCAAATTTTTCATATTAGGTAAAGATTTAACGTAGTTTATAAACTTAAGGACACTCATGCGGGGACATTACGTGATATCTTACGTGAAGACATGAATATGATCGCCGTGGTTCTGGTTCTGTCTTCCGGTGGTGTTTTGATGACTATGGGCCTGTGATTGTTGTGGTATGGTGTGAACGAACGCCAGAATGGCGGCCGTCGCCGGCCTTTATGGACTGGGAGACGAGCAGCGCGGACGACATCGGCGCGGCCAAGCCAACGCCGAACGCTCCGAGTCCAGGGATGACAACACTGAGGCGTAAGTGCTTTAAATCTTTCATCTCATGACAATTGTATTTATTTACAGAAACGGCCTAATAAATTACTATTACTTAATATATTTTTAGTTATACATCTAGTTTCCGCCCACAGCGTTGTCTGTGTGTGAGAAGAGGGAGGGATGTTAGGTGTTCAATAGTAGTAATAGTCTGGTTTCGCACATATTTATGACATTAGTAGGATTATTAAATGAAAGAGATGACATGTAAGCGACGGTTTAAATTTACATCTCATCCACTTCTTATACGTAATATATAAACCTCTAATAATACATATATATTATAAATATACATCCGACAACATTGTCGATATGAAATAATTTTGAACGTTACGAAAACGCTTAAATTACCGTATTACATTTCAAATACTGAACTGTCAATTTTCATTTAAGCTGTTCCATTTCATTTGAAATCGAAGTAGCTGTCAATGTCGTATTACTTTGTCGACAGTCCCTAACTCGATATCTCGAAATACAAGTCTAGATTCCTGCATAATGCTCTAACGGTATCTTAAAGACGCCTCCGCCATATAACCGAAACCGCTGAAGAGCTCTATTTTTAACATTTATCTCAATTGAAATTTTAAAGAACTGATTTTGAATATAAATGTCGTGTTGCCACATCGACTATATTTATTTAATCTTTATTCAGGATTATAAAAGTAATATCATTTGTTTACTATAAAATATATTCAATTTTCTGTTTATTTGCATGAAATACGTATAATCTAAATGAGTATTCCAATGATTATAGAAAAGAAAATTAATTACCTTATTTAAAATATTTTTGATTTGAATAAAAGCAGCAGTCTCGTTTTATATGGAAGACCGTTTTTTTTTTTCATATATTATATATAGATTGTTAAAAACAATATCGATTACAGGTCTTGA
The DNA here is from genome assembly GCF_037043105.1 of Vanessa tameamea. Taxonomy (NCBI): domain Eukaryota; kingdom Metazoa; phylum Arthropoda; class Insecta; order Lepidoptera; family Nymphalidae; genus Vanessa; species Vanessa tameamea. The sequence continues at coordinate 12,696,892 of NC_087341.1, read as the reverse complement.
TGTAACCTTAGAATGAAGCTGTATATTCGTTTTAAATTCGGCAAACTAGGTCAAGACAGTAGTTGTACACAGGAATGTCAAGAATTTGTGCGATACATAAATATATAAAGCACAAAAATCTTACAGACGAAATACTTCGGGTATTCCTGATCCTAAAACATTATAACCTTATCAAAATACCTGAATAAAATATTCATATGTTTACATTTTTTTAATAACCTAATAACACACTGTGCATATACGAAATGTGATATGAACATATACGAAAAATAAAAAACGACATAATAAAATCTTCTTATCTAAAACTAAATATAATATTAATATCTAAAAATAAGAGTAGAGATAACAAAATAGATAAAACAACTAAAACCTTATCAGAGGTAAAGAAATGGGTATCTCAGAGTTCTTCAAGTAGTTAATCGTAGTTTAAAACTTTACTACTTATAGTATACTAAATTTAAACGTTAGTAAAAAGTTATTTAAAAAACCAAGACAGTATGGTACGGTGGTGAGAACACACGACCATTAACCATATATTTTGGGTTCAAGTACGGACAAGCGTCAAAGAGTTTTCATAAAATTCATTGGTGTTTATAATGTATCTCATATTCAGTGTTTACGGAAAACATTGTGAGGAAACTTGTATCTATATGTGTGACTGAAAATCTGTTACATGTTTATCCACCAAGCCGCATCGGAGGAGCGTTGTGGAATAAACTCAAAAGGAGAAAAGGGATTATCCCAGCTTTTTCCTTCACACGAGATTAATTCTTTTTTTTAATTAAGCACAGGAAAAATTAGCGGTTTTTTTCTGGGTTTCAACCCGCAATCATCGGTTAAGATACAGGCATTCTAACCACTGGACCATCTCGGCTCAACGACATCGGGAGAGCGTAAATTAGATTTTTCTTAACATACCCCTTATCTTAATCCGTTTGAGCGGATCCGTTTTAAAACCCACTTCAACTCACTCCAGAAAATAAAAATTGTTAATAGTAATTCGTTTCGACAATTTTAGTTTATTGAAAATGCTATTATTTGGTGATAAGGCTTTATGCAGGCCCATCTTATAAAATAATGCATATATATATATAAATGGATTCTAAATATTGAAGTCTATTTGAGATAAATAGACTTCAATATTGTTTCACCAATCACCATAATAATTAGCATAAATGTCAGTCAAATCAGTTCAGGACCTAAACCGTTAAAACGATTACAACGACAATTATTATATACAAGCGGAAAAACGTCTGCCGTGATATTAGTACTTCCTATATGTCAAAAATTGATTTATAAACTGCGATTATTCATGTGTCAGAATTTCTCCTTACCACTAAGTATGAAATGAACATAAATTAAATATCGGTTTCAATCCGTGCTCTATGATCGAGCCTACTATGATATCCAGTCCACTCTATGTAAGATATAACGAATCTTGACTAAATAAATAATTCTATTTTTTTATAAAATATTTATTCACTTAACATTGAAAAATAATATCCATATTTATTGAAACGTTTTCATACAGTCGCAGCGAATTCTACTGGTAAACGTAACTCGGTGCAAAAAAAAACCGTACACATTCATATTACGGGGCCTGTTTTATGACAGCTATTTGCATATGTTGTAGATACAGTCCACAGCTATATGTCGCAGCTGGTTAACAAATATGGCCGGTTCACTAAATGTCTAGACGTTTATATTACTTTACATGGAAAATGGTTACTTTTTCACCGCATTAATCGCCAATAACATGAAAATCGTTACGTACATTAGGAAAAGCTACGCTACTATTGAAATGCACTGTTAGTTATACTTTGGTGTAAAGTTATACGTCTTTTAAGACCATTCATTTATTGGAATAAAAATTAATATATTTTCCATTATGCAATTTTTCATTATTGAAAAAAATAACTCATTTTAATTTATTATTTATTTAAAAAGATATAGTAATGACGATGATGACGTAATCCTGGCATGTTTCGGTTAAAGTGGCCTTTCTCAAAGAAGGATAGCTAACAGGATATACTTTAATGCTCAAGTGTGTGAGAAAACTAATGCACTTACTAACTCATTCTCAAAATTCGATGAGACGGCAATCGGACACGACCGAAGAGTGTTCAACATTCTTAACACTGTCAACTTCCAAACTTCTGCCTCAATAACTTTTTAATGGAATGACATTGAGTATGAATTTAGAACCTCGGGATCTGAAGCCCGATGAAGTGGCCACTAGACGAACGAAGTAGTCGATCATTTGCATTCATTAATTACTGGTCTCTTTACTCCTAAAGGAGATAGCTTGGGATTTATTCCATCAAGCAGCTCCAATGCCTGTACATATATAGCAAAATTTTAAAACTCCAAGTTTATATCTTTTTTATTTTAAACGCAGGTGTACGACCAAATGTACAAATTGATAGTGAGTGGTCACCAACGCCCATAGACATTGGCGCTGTAAGAAATAATAACCATCCCTTATTAAAAAATAATATAAATCACCTACTCATAACTCACTCTACCGCTAAACAACAATGTTTTATTTCCATATTCCAGCTTAAAAGGTGAATGAACCAATGAGCTTACAGATGCAAAGGTCAAAACAACTATTCCGTGGTGAGTGACATGGGAGTAATGAGCTATTTATATCTCTTTCAACGGCAATGTTTATAGGCGAAGGTAATTTAGAATAAAGCCATTTACTGTCAGACAAATATAACAAAATCATAATGAGACGTGCATGATATTATGAATAAATATACAAATCAAATTATAAACAAGTTAATTTAACTTATATTCGAATTAAACCAATTGACATTCATGCCCGTAAACATTGCGGCTAAATGAACATTAAAATGTCAAACGAGAGGCGATGACATTTCTGTTTTATTTTTAGTATTTCTATCCTAATATTTATAATGTTAAAATCTAGGAAAGCAATCGTAATTACAGTTTAACTGTAACGTGCAACCGCATAGAATCCAGTGTATTATGAGATTGCGAGAAATTCGATTAAACTTGTTTATGATAATTTGTGTCCTATACGACACATATTGTGTTTATATATTAAATTATAATTAATAATAATTATAATTAACTTTTTTATAACAATTGCTTAAATTAATTGAAATAGAAATTTAAAAACAATAAAAAATATATGTAATTCGCTAAATCATCGTTGTAATAAAAATAATAAATTGTGTCTCTAATAAAGTAAATTATCCAGTGATAAAAATGATTCCTATAATCAATTAATGTATGATACTTAATTCGATAATGTCCACCATCCCTAAAATAGCAATATTTATGGAAGCATTCTAATGTAAAACAGACGAGTGGGCCTGACTAATAAAGTTTCTTTCTGTCATCGTTAATTTGACAATCTAAAAAAGAAAACACAGAATTGCTTCACTGATAACTCCTAAACAAAATATATAAATACAGCTTTTAGTGGATACAACACTTGGATGGAAAACGTACTAAATAAAATCAAGCGTTGACAAGCTTAGTAACAAGCTGCAAGCAAAGTGCAGTATTGAATATATCAAAACATTAAAACTAACTTTTATAATGTAACAACTTCAAACAATGATACTTTTACTAGAAGAAATTATGAGAAGTACTTGTAACAAACCAGTGCTTACCTCTTGCGTAATGTAACAGGATACATCGTTGGTATCATGTCATTGCGAGTTGCCTAGCTCGACGTAAATAGCTAATTCATTGTAATACACATACAAATGTTCGCGTACGTATCAATCGCTTTTAACGTACGCCTGTAATTTAACGCTTAAAGTAGAAATTGTACTGCAGTACTCTGACACTGTTATGTATGTTTCCTATTGAATTACTATTAGTTGCTAATGAGTATGATTTCGGCCACCGCAGATATTTTCGAGAGAGACTAGCAAATTGTATATTATAGTGCCTAAATGTAATACACTAATACAGGCACTCTTTTTCCTTCACTCTTATTTGAATGAATATTAATGAATGGAATGGCAAATTGGACATAATTCAGATGATAACAACAGCTTTATGCGCACTGGAATTTAAACTCTGCCAATATCTAGACTCCAGGATGCTAGTGAGAATGTTTCATCAGAAAAACCCAATAACATTCGAGATCTGAGACTTTCTAAGCTAGGCATTATAGCATGATGAGAAACAATGAGGCCGTCGTACCTTTCGGCACCTATTTTTTTGTCTCTACATTTGCAAATGGCCTTTGATCTCCACATATAATAATAAGAATAATATAACATTACACAATAAATCGTGAGATCCGTTTGTTTTAACTTTTGTCTCAACTGTTCTTTTAAAAGTTTGAACGCAGTTAAAACTGTGATCTTTCAAACTAGTCATCTTGTGGAGACAAAAATATAGTGTTTCAAAAAGAAATAATTAATAAAGCAACTAGATGAAAACAAAACTAACTTCTAAAGTAAATTTTTTAATTGGCATAGTCATCATGAAATTAACAAAATATATATGAAATCATGAAATTAATGAAGTACTATTGATGTAATTTTAATAATGAACTAATAAATGGTAAAGATTATTGATACAGGGTTGCGTTGCAAGTGAAATAATTATCTCGATACGACTCACACGTCACTTATTGTACAATGATGGTTTTATGTCAAACAGTAACACGCACAGGGTAGTAATAGTATAGAAAACAACAAAATTAGCTAATCGATACACGAACGCATAACATACAAACAAAAATAAGGTAATGGATTTTTTTTTTATGTTTATATTACTTTGTAACCAAGAAGTGTGTACGATATGTACGATAATATTGAAATTAAGCAGAGTTACGTCATTCTTTACAATATTCTTGCGTAAAACTTTGTGAATATATTGTACCTCTTATGAAACATATTTTGATGAAGCTGTTACTAAAATTCGTACATTACTAACTTCATGGAACATTTATAACGACTTTGATACAAGATAATCTGAAGACGACTATACAATTGTCTATTGTATAATATCACGTATTTGGTATTTGCGAAATAGTTTTAATAATTTCCTGAACTGACAAACATTTGGAGATAGATATGAAGTCATTTTGACGAAACAATTTATTATATTTGCTTAATCATGATAGTCTCTTACTTTTGATGTCAAATAATACAATATCACATAAAAACTTGTAATACATATGTCAGTTAATTTTAGGTATCATAAATCTAGCTTGAGCTAGCTTTTAAAGTAGGTACATATTTCTGACAGCAGTCTGATACTATATATACAAGCTGTTACTAATTACCATCCAAATTAGGCTACTAATCCCGAATCCCACTTAGAGCAATTATATAAGTAAGACAACTGGTATACAACAATCATATTCACAATCCAGAAATTTCAATGCCGAATATAACCGAAAACGCCGAACTACAAAATTCGATGAAATAATGAAAAGATACACCAAAGGTACGAACAACATTTCTATGGTGATTAGGGAAATTGAATTAATAGAATGGAAACTATTCTAGTAATGAATACATTTCTTGGCCTTATAAACCATCAGGTGAAGACTCAAAGCGAAGAGAATCAAAGCGTTCGTAATCAAATTGATTAAAATATACAATCGTTTTACATCCTAATACTATACAAACTCGAAATATACCCAATGAAACATAGCTGATTAATTCTATACCATGATAATCGTATTAAGGCCTTATTGATAAGAATTATTAAAATTATTTTATAAGTCAAATAAAACACCTAAATTGATACAATAAAATTTCGGAATAACAACAACATCGTGACATTTTGTCAACTTTCCGACGAAAACTTTAGTAATTCAAGATAAAATATTATATAAAATGTAGCTCGGATTATGTAAGAATGAGCGTGGACAAGACTTTCGAAAGCAATCTGTAAACAACAGCCACTCGCCCACTGATTATGTTCTTTTAAAGTTGGCTGCAAAATAATATTAAAATCTTAACATCAATTTACAAAAGATACAAAATACACGATCATAAAGAGAACAATAACAATAATCTATACATACTACAATAATAAAATTGGAGTGTCTGTTTGTAATATTAAAATAACCGATTTTTACTAAATGCATACACACGGTACATATACCAAATTAACATATTTCATATATTTTTTATATACTAATTTGGTATTATTCTAAATGATCATTTGTGAGTGACGATCGTTCACGCTTTTATTTTGCAAAATAAAAAAAATCTAATCAGTCAGCTTGTGACTACTGCGGATGAAACTCTGTTAAAGAAACAGAATAAATAAAAAGCAGATAATCGTGGTTAAAACATAAGCAAAATGTACGTGCGATTTGTCACTATATATATTCGTGGTCACTCTGCCGTTCATCATGACGTAAGTATGTGTGGAAATCTTCAGAAAGCAATACGTAAGACGACATGAACGCGAGAAATTTACACCATTTGTTTCAGAACCGCAGCAAGTACAGCGAGAGCAAACTTTAATTTTTGTCATTTTCCATTATTCGCGACCACGTTTTTTAGATTTCCACAAATTTGAATTTTTAAACAAATTTAAATACTATATGAGACAAGAAAATGATAACAGTGTCGTGCTATTTTAAGATTACTGTTTTCTTTAACGTATCGTTGGTTAGAGAACGGGTAAATGGACACCAGAAGGTAAGTGATAGGTAGTGAGTTTACATCGCCAATGTGGGAGCAATCAATAGCGATGTTATGTCCCTTGTATCAGTAGTTACTCGTCCTTCAAACCAGAACACAATAATACTAAGCCGCCGCTTGGCGGTAGTATATCTGATGACTTGGTGGTACGGACGTGGTGGTATCTAGACGGACTTGCAGAGAGCCCTACCACGTAGCCTACATTCATTATGAACCGATTATTTTATACCTCCCAAATTTAAAAACAAAAAGTGATCATTTATAACTTTTTATAAGCAATAAAAAATGAATAATTTTTATAATGAAAGTTGTTTGTTAAATTAGGTGTGGTGCTTACTTTCAAAGATACCTCGACACCCTAAACTAGGTACGCCGCTTAACAATAAGAAAAGATATAACATTATACTAATTTAAACTTAAATTACTTACTTTATTTAACATTTTAAAATGTTCTTCATTGATATAAAATTGTAATTCTAAAATGTATCCTCTATCCTATATATTTTTTTAAACCTAAAAGTTAATTGTGTTTACAGTAAAGATGCTTGGAAGTCTAACATTCTTCGAGAAAAGTGTTCATCTGCAGTTTTGCTTTGGCAACGTTCATTTGGAAATCACCCAGACCGATTATGTTGACATAGTAGGATATATCTCAAAAAGAACCCACCCTAAAGCTACTATATTAAAAATGATGAAAGATATATAAATTAAAGCTCCGAGAATCCGAAGAATCTTAGAAAGAAATTAAAATTATCTTTTTATAATATTATCTGATATAAGTACACAAGTCAATGTTCAGCATGCGTTGCAAATTATCTCTTATATCACAGATAAAAAAGATAAAAAAGTCTTATATATATTATATACCTAACCTCAATATAACTTCTCCGTGATTTAATAATTATTTAAATATTCTCCATGTTCTCATATATAACAATTATAAATTCAAGCAAATAGGTAGCTAATGATCGAAAAATTTTTCGCAGTTTGACATCAAACTAGAAGTTAAAAGCTTCGTTAGTAATAGTTGCAAAAGTTATGAATTTCGGAGCCATATCTGTTTGAAATGGAAATATTAAATCGGCTACTTTCACCAGAAGTTTTGTTACACAACCTCTTTGACCAATAATATTACATTACATTATATCCACTCCATTTAAAATATCACCTTGCCCGCCTTTGAAGGAAAACATCAAGAGAACACCAACATTATGTAGGATGAAAATCTGCAATATGTTTACCCGATAACCTTAATTAGAGCATCGTGGTGAAATAAACTTCAAATCTTGTCAAGGAGAAGACCTATCAATGAGACATTTACGGACCATTGGTGTATTTTTTCAAAGAGTTTCATTCAAACTCGCGCACACGTACAAAAACTCAATAAGCTGGTGATCATTCTATATTATACGAATGTCTCTGCAAAAGCTTAATCAACAAATGAATTCAAATAAATGAACCAAAAGTTTCTTTAAAGTCCCTTTTTTCTATTAAGGAAAAGGATTAAGGAGCGAATCCTTCACACTGTTGTATTGCGATTTCTTAACCCTTATCTGCCCATGGGGTCGTTTTCGCTTCACTGAAAAGAAATCCACTTTCAGAATTGTATCTACGAAAAACATATATACGAGTCGAATTGAGAACATCCTCCTTCTGTTTTCGTCGGTTAATTACTAACACAGCCCTAGTCTGTAATAAGCAGCATAATCCTTAAAAACATAAAAATTGGTAACCAAAAGTTACAAGGATTATAGGTTTACATTTACAACAGGTTACCGCACAATATTTTCGTAAGTTTTTATGAAACGAACTGTAGGCAAAATTAACTTTTTTATTAATTATACATTTAAAATAAAGAACTTACTTCGATATTGATAAAATTATAAAGAATTATTAAATAACTTTAAACTTGTGTTACCTAAGCAACGTAATATGTACGTAAAAAAGAGCATTGTAATAATTACACATTTCATGGTCGAAATCTTTTCTCTTTGTTAAATTTATAACTTGTGGTAAATTTGAAAGAATTGCTGATCCATTCGTACCTGATTAGCCTTTTAAAATAAATCTCTGCGGGCATTTGTTTCCACAAAGTATTTTAATGACTCAGACCTACCTACCAAGTGCTCCTTTCAAAGATGAACTTGTCCTTCGATTTAATTGAAAAATAATTGAATTATTTGAAACCTTACCACTTTTATGTTTATAACTGTATAATATGAAACTTTTACACAAAGAAAACGTGACAAAGTTATAAAATATATAATTATGTATATTAGTTTGGTACTTGTGTAAACTTTGTTGGTTATTATTAATATATTATATAATACAATTTAAATTTTAAATATATATGAATATCACGGCATAATAGTAAATTTTATAATTGTATATATAATATATAAAATTATATATATATATATATATATATCTATCCCATTATCCATTGAAATGAAACAATTACATACCATTTAAAGCATTTAATATAAAATTATTCGATGTCCATAAATAATAACCTTCAATTGCAGATTTTCAATAAATATTAGCTACAGTATGGCTATAAATTTTGGATAATATTGTAGGTGTTTTAGGATTAAAGATATTAAATAACATCACAAAATATAATAACCTATTATTATCATAATAGCCATTATATTGTATCCACATAATTACTGCATAGCGCTCGGTTAATATTTGCAATTGATTTAATTTGAATGATTAAATAATTAAAGTAAAAAAATCGCCAACAAATACATAGGTACACGAATACAGTATACAAAAAAGAAGGCGAAAACGGTGAACAAAGTCTTAGAGCAAGGTAGCAAGAAACAATCATTATGAAGTTATAAAGATATTTGAAATTTAAATGAAATTACTTAGTAGAAATAATAGGATAAAATTATTAACGACGTGAGCTAGAAATTAGTTCTAAAATTTTACGATCACGAACGGTCATAATTCTTTCCAATCATTGGGTTTCTTTTTTTGAACCTTCTAAAAAAACCGCAAAGTTCTGACCAAGATTTTATACAACTGCTTGCCTTATGAAGCTCAAAATCCCGCATAGTAGCGTAGAAATATATGATATGAGTACCTCATCGCTAAGTCCTTTTGTGACCAAGCCATTATGAAAGCAAATCTTCAACAATCTGTATAGTCGCAGTGACACCGGCACTAGCCTTACAGCCAAACTATCATGAGATACGTTTAACCCGGAGAGTGATCACGAAAATGACTGTCATGTCAGTATGCTATGTTGAATCGTGACGTATCAACTCAATTTGCCTTCGTCCGTGTGGATATTATCCCTTGATCCCATACCCATATACCAAGGACAACGGTATTGTGTCACTGTTCTAGATCGCTTCACAAGATGGTTAACATGTGAAATTACCTCCAATGAAACCTCCGCTAAAACTGGTATAAATTCTGATGGATATCAAATATTGCACCTAATTCCGGACGATATTTTGATCTTTTCAATATTTGGGAAAAATTGTATGATCTGTAATTTAAATTTACAATAACATTATATACTTAACAAAGTTATTAAATGGTTTACTGACATACAACGCACATCTTAAGCAGGTGGAACTAAAAGGATGAAATTTTCTACGGGTATTTATGAAACGCAGGAAAAAAGGGACATTAAACCACAAAAGTTTTTTCAAAATTCATATTCAAATGGGATTAAATTGTGAATGAAAGATTAGTATGAAAATTAGTCTTTAATAATGTTAAAAATATGTCAATATTTAGGCTTATTTAATGATTAAAATATATAATAGCTTTTTGAAAATGGAATCACCTAAGAGACTTTAATTTAGGAAGATAATTTGTATGAAAAATTGTTTGGATTATAATATTTATGCTGAAATGTTAATAAAAAAACGTTTATATTGCGTAAAATCTGAGCCATACTTATAAAGCAGTGATATATTTTTTGGAATTTAATAATTTATTTTTAAAAACTGTCTGGTTTAAGTTGCCTCGTTATTATTAAGCGCATTTATAACTTAGCATTAAAAGATGGCGCCAATTAATTATTTCAGGCGTTTCGGGGTTATATGGTTTCCTTTTGGCTTAACATTTTGACGGGTCGACTTCCAAATCCAGACTAAAAATAAGGTATTCCGTTGATTTATTATATACAATTGTTTCGCCAGCAGGGTTACACAGAAAGTGTACTGTTACTGAAGGCAAATTCGGCGTTCTTTTTATTTATTTACAAGTTAACTAACATAACAATAACAAAATATTTAATATATATTTCAATTCAATTCAATTACAAGGGTACACAGTGCTTCTAGATTTATAACTTAAAAGTAACAAAAAATCTTAAATTAAATGAAAAGTAGAATTAAATTTTATATTAACATCACTGTTTCTGCATAATTTCTAATGGGATATCCCATCGGACAAAAAGCTGGTATATTCATGTTTAATCTAACTTTCTGCTTTGCTTTACTATTTTTACTCTTTGCCCTTTCCATTATGCATATCGAGTATATTCATTAAAATTCCATCAAAAATACAGATAGCCTACTAGCACAACTCGTTATTATATATCATATTAAATTTTATATATTATTAAAAAAGTAATTTGAATTATTATAAAAGTATTAATAGTAGGATAAACCTACAAACGTAGAAAGATTTTAAAATATCTATATTAATATTTCTTTGAAGAGTGTTAGGAAATACAAAGTATATGAAGTTTTTATTAATGTAGCTATAGAGAAAAAATTGTCCTCATTTTAAAATACAATTAAAATTGTGTTCAAATTATAAACGAGCCTACTGTTATTTGCTTGGCTTTAAAATACCTTTTTTATAACTATTATATGATTGATGTGTGTTAAATATAAGATTAGGATGAAAACTTATGAAAATATGGGTTTCGTTGCAAGAAGAGCATTGTATTTAAAAAATCTTTTGATTATTCTTTATTGCGTTGATCATAAATACTGCAGTTTGGTGAGAACGTAGATTTATAAAATCAAGACCGATTTAAAGAAATGTGCTTAAAAGGTTTACTGCAATTGGTATTACGACTTCAGCGCTAATAACCAATTATTCTTCATGTTCAAATGTGAAGGTAACTAAAAATCTGATAATTGTAAACGTGACAATTTTAGTTTTTACATAATTAGGCTATTGAATTTATTTATAATTAATTCGCAAAACCTTTTATAATTCATTCCTATACCAATTATAAAGAACGGCGCTTGTTTTATAATAATGTGTGTTAAATCTTACCGAGAAGTATTAGGGAATGGCTGATTAAGGGCGGTGGACCGTTACGGCTTGACATAGATATTGAACGGAGAATTTTGGAGATTGACGCTGCTTGTTATTTAACTTCAATATTATGTTTTTGTATTTTACTTTAGATTTGAAAAGAACATACGTTCTTTTAACGAATCTTCGTTTTTTTTTTTTATTCTTATAACATTGACTTAAATATTTTAGTTTATTAACTTTATTGTCCAGTATAAATCAATTATTATTATACTTATAAATTTATATTGCAGTAAAACATTTGCTATTTATTTCTTGTAAAATATTAAATAAACTTAAAAAATTATAAGCTTCAAATTACGCCACCTAGCGGTAAGGAGGGAAACTGCAAAGTGCAGTGTAAGTTTTGGGACACTATTAAGTGTCGTAGCGCAAAAAACAAACTAAATAATTTTCTCTCTTTCGTGTTAGCAATTTTGTTTTCAGTAATTACTATTTCATGAGTACTATTTACCAGTTAAAATGTTTGGAGAATGGAAAATGAAAAATTATTAAGTTAAATTTTATTTTAATTAGTATTTATGCCTCTAGATGGCGCTACTGTAAGTTATAAGTATTAAAACAGATGGCGTTACAACCGACAAAGATAAATTTACCCTTAGTCTCTAGGTGGCAGCACTGAATATTACTACAACAATTTAATATAGCCAAAAAAATTACATTAGTAGAAAATAACTTACATAGAAAACAAAATTTACAGACTAATAATAATCGAATTATTTGGTAATCATATAATGAAAAATATAAGAGACTAACCTTACAATTAACATTGATTAAAAGATATACACATTATAATAAGATTAAGATAAGATAATACACACGCATAATTAATATATAAACAAATCAAGTGAATAAAAATGCATTCCCACCAAATAATTGGCTAAAAAGAGCGAAACGACACACTTGCGGCTAATTTTTTTTAATTAAAAACAAGACTCATTTAAGCGCACTAGTAACCTCAAATGCTAACAAAGCATTGAATTCAATCCGCAGAACAAAACCCCATACCGAGTTTAATTAAGTCTTAACTCGGCCAGTATTTGAATTCATATAAACTAGTCTTGTAATACATTTTTAATACAAGTAATTATATTTTGAGCAAAATTAAAAAAGACGGATTTGTTTCATTCGTAACTATAATGAGGTTATTGTTTCGTTAAATAAAATACAGTTTTAAATTATATAAATAACATAAATTTTATATTCGTTGGAATCAAAATCTTATTTTTTTTTTTTAATTGTTAGTAATTAAGACAATTGCTATTGATTTTTTCTGTTTAGCATCAATAACTATGTATTATATTAAAATTTAAAAAAAATAGTCTATTTACACAAGATATTGTTACAAGAAACAATGAAAAATTTACATGTAAACTTAGTAATAATAACGCCGTAGTGGCTGTACTAGCACTTCTTAACAAACAGTGCTACGGATATACCGTAGCAGGCGTAGCCAACAAAGAACAACGTGCTACGACATTCATAAGCCGTATTAACAATACCCACGCATTGTTTTTAATAACTATTATAAAATTACGTAAAGCTGCTGTTCTATACATAAATTTATTGTTCATTATATATTTGAATAATTATACATAAAATTATATTGAATAATATCATAGTATCAAAAAACGTAACAAGCGTAGTCTTCATAGAATTAGGCAACAATGTACAATATTCGTTTCAAAAAAATAAGTATCAATACATTAAAAATATGATATGATATGTATTCGTATATAAGGTATAAGCAAAATTGTGTCGTACTTCCAATCGTATTGTAATTTTTCTACAGATTTTTTTTCATTTTGAATACAAATCAAAATAAGTAAATATAATTAGAAAAATGTTAAAAATATTTTTTTATGTGTATAATTGAACTCACACATTTGAATAACTTTAAACATTCTACTTAATTAAAACAATATTCAATTTTTACTTGGCAAAAATAACTGTAGTGAAATAATTAAATAATATTAAATTTTAAATATTCAATCAAGCAATCCGTAATATCAGATTCAATATTCGTAAGAAAATGCCAATTTATTTAGGTGCGTATTTTAATATAATTTATAATAATTAGAATCGATTGCGTAATATGGATAAAAAACGAAATATCCTTAAACCAGATCTAATATTCATAATGACTGGAAGAGAGTATTTGCATATATCCCGTCACGCGTACATCAAATTCGGGCCACTTCGGGCAATCCATAATTTGCACGTCTTCACGAATTCTGGCGAGGGAAGGGAGGTAGGGGATGAAGGGGTAGGGCGCAGGGGAAACCCGGGAATGATACGGCAGTGCGACGCTCGAGCTAAAGTAGACGCCGCGACGACTCTCTTTTCTAGGTCACGACCGACCCGAGCAATTAGGTAAAGGCTGTATCATACTGACGGTCTGGTCACGTTTTGTCATAGCTTTCTATATAGTTGCATATGACGTCACTATTTTGCATATTTACCGAAAGACGTGACTGCAAAATCAAGGGTCACGTTTTAGAGCTGTCTTTTTAGGTTAAGGAATTAATAAGAAAAAGTCATGCACTTTATTATTATACATATTATATTTTAAAAAAATCATAACGAACCTTAAATAAAATTAGTTCATAGATCGATAATAATGTTTATTATTCATAAAATAGGTATATTATTATTATCATAAAATAACATAACATTCTATTATTAAATGCTATGGAATGGAAGGAGGATGGAAGGAGTTGCAATTCACCAATTTCCAAAAACTTCCGTAAGATTGATTTTGTGGAACATCATATAATCTGTTTAAATAAAGAATATTTTCTCTTGAAATGATATTAAATTAAATGAATAATATTGTAACAATTTCTTATTAAATTTAAAACAACACAAATCAGATACTTATGTTGTATGTTGACCATTGGACCACAACGCTCGATGCTACATTGTTTACACATAGTTCAGAAAGCTCTCGACCCCTCTGTCTCAGTCACCCGCAATAACTTCTTTTCAATTTCACTTTCCCAGCTTTCTATAGAAAGGGGACGCGATCTTACTACTTTCATTCATAAATCCGTCTTAAATAGTCTTCGATGAAAGCGAAATGACATAAAAGTTCACTTTTCTAAGTAATATTGTGAGAAATATCGCGACAAACGATGCATCGGAAAATATTTTCTTATTGAGAGTTTCTCTTGAGCGCAGTTTTATTACTACACAAATTTATTTTTATTTTTTATTATGATACTTTTATTAAATTTTTATTTTAACACAATATTCCTTTAGGACTTTAAGCGATTATAGATCGGTTACTACATTTACAAACAAGTTTTGTTTACAGATAGTAATTAAAATTATCATCATTGATTTTTTTATACGGTGGAAATAATAGTTATTTGTATTTTAGTTAAGTGAAAGCTATTTATGTAATTAAGGTTTATAAAATTTTATAATATATGATTGTTCTAATGAAAAAAGAGACCACTTTTAAGCTAATTATAGTCTAGAATATAAATTGTTAACCGGTAACCTAAGATTGAAGTCAATCTCATAAAATGAATCAAAAGTGCCTGTAAGAGTACACATGAATATTTTTTATTTGTGTTCATTGAATTTATCAAAATCAGATGAGAAAATATAAACATACTAACTTAACATTTTCATAATATTTTAATCATTAAAAAAATATCGATTTCGATAAAGAACTATGATTAAACATTTCTTTGCATAGTGTCCTCCTTAAATGTTACTGTTTTAAAGTTGTATAACTTAATACGTAATGCTACTTCTTAAAGCAATAAAACTCATACAAGGTAAAATCAGGTACAATAATATAATAATTATTATACAAAGTTGGCAGCGTATTTGAAAGGAATTGCAATGCGTCTTACGATGTTAATACGCTCAGATAGATATACGGTACATATAATATATTTATGTATATATATAATATTACATGTTTTTTTTTTAATAAAAAGACCTGTATTTATCATAATTTAAAATGATGTAGTTATAATCACACGACACAATCTGTATTATTCTTATAAAAACTAATTATTTAGATTGAAATACTTACATAGATCGAGACACTGCAGAATGATGAATGTATAGTTAAGGCTAAAATAAAACCAATGAATTTAGATCTTGTAATTATTATAAGACTTGTCCGAAAATCCGGGATGAAACTCAACTTTTTCTTCCCAGGGATAAATAGGCCATGTTCCCCGCACCCCTTTGTATGACGTCACGCCGCATCGCGTCCGCAATGCAATACAAGGGATAGAATGGTGGCGCGTTGGTATTAAAACCGGTCACGTGACAAAGTATGTAAGCTATTGTTGGTATTTAACGAGACACATTCAATAACGAGACTGTTTTCTTTGCCATTTGTAACAAATCTTTTACGTAGTTCCATTTCCGCTCTAGTCCTGAGGATAGCATTATTGTAACCATAATCGTCATGAAAGATTTAATGTTTAATTTGTTACGTTGATTTTATGTTAAAATATTTTATTAATTATTTTAATTGTACATACATATAATGTGTGTTCTTGGTTTAGTATTATTTGATGGAACTATTTAACCCGGCATTATTTTAATATAAGTCTGTTCATTTAGAGAGCATCTTGGAAGCTCGTAGGATCATATTCTCTGAACGGTACTTTTATTTATGTTTAATAGAATTAATAAAACATTTAACTTTGAATTTAATTCATGAAAAATCTCAAATTCATCGAATACCAAAAGTTTTGTCAACAGAGTTGCATTTGGTGTAAGAAAAAAACCTTTAGAACGATGAGCGAAAAGATACCAGTCACAAAAAGTTTCCGGTGAAGTCGGCTTTGTCCATGTAAACCAAAATAAAAGATGCATTCATCTCAAAGACTGGCTAAAGCCGCACATTTGTTTTCTGAATACCCGGTTTTCTGTTCAAAGTTCTTTTTAGATTTTTAAATAACGAAGTCAATTACGTCACTAAAATTTGCAAGGAAACATTCATTAACAATACTGTTCATTTAGTTAATATGTAATTTATTTATTTATGTGTAACGAATTATAAATTACATACGCTTAGTAAGAAAATTTAAATTATCAAGTTATGTACACAAAGACATTTAGGGCTATAAAAATTAGATGAGCACTTCGTCTTGTTCTTCATATAAATATATGTAATCTATATTTTAATGACACGCCCAATACTAACTTAACACATATAACGGTAGTTTTGAACTGGATAAATATTTGGTTAAAATCATTAAAGTCGTTGAATTTTATATGGAACCCAAAAATAGCGGTCAAGTCAAAGCTGCTATTGTACTGTAAATCCACAAATGGCGATCAACACGTCAACATCATCGTTAGGCTTAAAATGACAGTGTGCAATTGTATACATTACCTGTTCTAGTCGAAACGGCACCGGCTCTCTCTTCTTGCTCGGAGCGGATCGATCGGCCCAAATATTATCTATCCCGCTCACTCTACGTATAAGAACTGTTTCCTGTTTTACAGAGAAGTGAAGTGTGCCATTTCAGCTCAATGGGTAGTTTCGGACATTAATCTTCAACGGTGAAATAAGATTCGAGAATTTCGAAACAAATATGTTGTATTTTTATGAAATGTTTTAATATTTATACTCGAATGGGTGATTTTTTTTTTATATTCTTAACAATTTCAATATTTCCCGGTAGTCGGTAAATCACAGAATATTTTTGTGCTACATTTATATATTATTTTGTTAAAAAAATAATTTTTTAATCTTATTTTGCAATCACAGCGATTGATAAAAACCCTTCAAATTTCTTAACAAGCGAACGCTTTCTATTCAATTAAGAAAAAAACGCTTTACTCCTTACTCACCCGAGAGCGTCTCAGATTCCAGGTTCCTAATGATGTTTTCCTTTACCGTGTAACAAAATAGTTATTGTAATATGAAATAGAACTTTTAAAATAAGATATTCTTGATGCTTTGTTTACTGAAGGTTTATCTCACTAAAAGTATCCTTAATTGCAGCTTGTTTTAGCGTGGGTGGCTCACCCGTTATTCGACCGTCAAATAGCAACTTTGCAGTGCTGTATTCTGTTTTTAAAGACTAGTGAGCCAGTATGATTTTTGGCATAAAATCAAAATCAAATTAATACACTTTATTCGAGTAGGCTCTTACAAGCACTTTTGAATCGTTATTGTTTAAAATTGAATTTACTGTAAAACTTTCATCGGTTCACAACGTGAATACTACCAAGAAGAATCGACAATTAATTCAGTAGTTACTATTTTTCATCAAATATCATGAATAAAAATGGTCAGATACATCTCGATATCATCGTACAACGCGCCTGTAGATTGAATGTCACAATTTCAAACTTGTTTTTTTAAATGAATTTATTTATTCGAAAAAAAAAACACTAAAAATAATTACAAAAAAAGATTTTTTTTAAGCGCAGCATTCTTCAAATAATAATCGAATAAAAATAAAATAGAATTCGATTATCTTATAATAAATACTCGGTCTAGTACTGGCCGTAACTTTACATACCAAAATAAAATTAAGAATAAATTAATATTAGATCTACATGCTCACATCAGACGTATAACATTTTTATATTCATATTTCAATAAGGTGCTATCAAAGTCTAGAACTAACTACTTATATTTTATACCGAAATGCAAGCGGATATTTTGCTGAGACAGCCAAAAATTTATTCGTTTAGGCATTTTCATTGTTGTAAATGAATTTCATTGTAAGCACTTGTGAGATTTATTACACACTACAATTAAATCTAAATTTTATTCATTTTATTTGTATTTTTTACAATTTTTATGTATTTTATGAACAGTTATAGATTTTTTAATTAGATTCCTACATAGGCTATGTTAGGGTAAATTTATTACTACATTTTAATAAAATAGACAAAATAAAGTACGATGCTACGATAAAAATCTTAATATTTTTTGTAACTTTACAATCCAAAATATATATAACCCCAGCACGGCCACCCACACCAGCACGGCTGGCCGAATCCTACCTAGATCAGATTCCCATAAGAACAATAACACGGTGATAGAGAAGTAACAAACACTAATTGTAATTTTAAAATGGATTCTGCATGGAGATAAGAACATGCAACACCCAAATACCAAAATAATAGGCAAAGCCATGGACAACCCGTATGTGAGGATTGGATGGACTGAATTAAAAATATTTTTTGCAGTCGAAATGACCTCCAGCTCAACAAAAAATAGTATATTAGGTATATGAAATAATTAACACGTGCATTGAAAGCCAAATTATATACCAATATATTTTTTGAATTTCAATACGACGGTTTCGTGAACGGTTTTTATTTTACATAACATTTTCTTTAATTTTTCAAAAGTAAATTTAATCAGTATAAATAACCAGACGATAAATTATTCTTTATATATTTTAATATTTATAAACACACAGTCAATTGTCTCCGGTTATAATAATAAAGTTACTTATTTTTAACAACAACAAAATCAGTTTGTTATCACATGAAGTTAAATTTCGAATAAAACATAACATTTGCATGGAGCTCCAACTATTTTATTTCCATTCATGATATACATCCACGGAATGTTTTAGTTTCGGCATCGTTCGTTTAAATTTCCTGACCAGCAATTTTCTCTCTCGCTGCGTTGTCATTCACTGTATGAAAGTTTCATATATCAATTTGATGGTCAGTTTTTGCGTGAATATGTTAAAACAGACGAACAAAACTTTTAACTTACTTATTTGTAATATCAGTGTAACATTTACCGATGTTGATTTATACAATAATATATATATAAACCATTTTCGGTTTCGGTCCTGAACGATTTCGATCGAGAAAATCTCTTATAGTACAACCACGCGGAAGATAGTGCTGGTATACTTGCACTCTGTTTTGTCTTACTCTGAAAGCCCAGTGGGATGAAACATGTTCAAACAGAGATCGAATGAACTACCAATGGCTTTACGTGCTTCCTCAGGCAAAGGAATACTAACATTGCCATCATTCGAACTTTGGCTGTTACTGAGAATTTCGCTTTAGATAAAATACCTTTTCATCTGCCCGAACCGAAATGTGATCCCAGGATATCGAGACCTTAACAAGGTATCTTATATTATATGAAATTTATATCACCAACATTGACACAAAATACTATTATATATTATAATTATGATATTATTGGTTTTTACTTGACTAGTGAAGTATATTTACTATAAAAACATTTAAAGTAATATAATCCCTTTATTTGTTATTAATTGTTACAACAAGAACAGATTAATATGGCAATGAAGGCAATTTCTTCGATATAAAATTTCATAGATAATAAAAATGATTACAAAAAATGTTTAGTTCATTACATACAACAGTTTTTAAATTAATATTATAAAATCGCAACTCAGAAGTGTTCCTAAGAGTATACTTGATCAAAGTATATTTTGATTTGATTTGGAAATCAATTTATACTCAGTTCCATTGACATTACAAATAACGTGAATATTTACAAGATATTACAAATGGGTCAAATGCTTACTGACTGACTGATCGTAATGACTTTCTCATAACTACGTACCAACAAAAAGGCCGTAACTGATAGTAGCAAGCCAAGCCAATTACGAATATCTGATTATATTTATAAAAATGTATACAATACTAGCAACTATCTGTTTGGTTTTAGGCTGTATCTTTTTGTGAATAACTATATTTATTCACAAGTGCAACTTAAGACGCATGTAAGATAACCCATCTGTCTCAGAAACGTTAATAAACATGACACTCAAATTAATATAAATTTGCCACGATGCCAATAATTTGCAACGATCACGATCAAATACGTTTTAAAAAATATTTTAATACTCCTAATGTTTAAAATAATTTACTTAAAAAGTTGTTGTATTTTCTAGACTATATATTTTTAAAGAAACAATTGATTGTAAGCCTTTAATAGTCGGTCTTTTTTGCGCACAGATTCCGGCACTGTGCGAAGTGCTACTTCAAGTGACTGCTTCTTAGGTCTATTGGCCAGCTTATAAAGCTCCAAACGAGTCATGTGATCGATCATTATCCACTCCTTCCAAGAAAGGGATCTGATGTGTTATACACATACTTCATATATGAAAACAGCAATGTATAGTACTACTGTTCGGCGATAGAAAAATTAGTACGTAACTGGTACAGCTCTGATATTAAAATGATAATTTATTAATATTATATAATAAGTAGCTGTTTAATACATCCACGTGTCAACTTTTACAAACAAAGCACTATCGAGTATCAGTATAATACTGGTTTATAATAATTCATTTACTTATAGTCTGTCAGTAACAGAAGCCTATTTATACTGACAGCGATATCGATCTGTAGTCCTAAAGTCCAACATATATCACGAAATACAAGGTCTACGAAATTGTTTTACAAATTTTATTTTACTTATAATTTATTATTAAAACAAATCTAATCTAATTACTATTAATATAAAAATATATATACAACTTTATAACCTATAGCAATGAAACCAATTACTAATATATGATAATTATCTTAATTTATCAGACGATTACAGACAAATCATACATCGATACAACATATTTTTTCCAAAGATATTCAAAATCAAAATGTACTTATTAAAAAGGACATTTGAATAATCAAATTAAATTCTACTAAGAATATCGGACAAAAAATCTAGTAGCATCTTTCAACAATTAAATTACATAAATATTTTAATTAATTACAATTAGTTTTGTATACTACACGAATATCAACGAATACGCCTTGTTTTTAACGTTACATTTAAATTCATTTCTTGTAAAATCTAAAAGCAACTTCAATATTTTTATAAACAACTGACCCAATATTTATTTAGGAAATTGTAAACAAAAATTAATATAAAAATAGATGCATATTGCGTAAAATACAAAGACGTTAGCGAGACAAATTCGCACTCAGACGTTGTGACTTCAAAACTTAAACTCTATATCTACAATAAAACTAATGAAAACACGATACGGATATAGCTGTAAGTATTTATTATCGAAAAAATAATTCTTATACGTAATAGTTTAAATTTAACCATTTTTTTTTCAAAACAACCTTTTATTTACTATATATAAAACAACTACGAGAGTATCTATAATTTCATCTCAATCAGAAGGATTTTCAGCATCAAAATTTAATCTGAACTTTAATTCCGATAATTTCAATAAACATTCGAGTGAAAAATAAAAGTACGCGATTATTACTTTTAATTTAAAATGTAGTTTTTGGAACGCCAGTTTAAAGTTTATTAAAAGTCCTAAACTTCGTCAGCATTAATCGGATATTTTTTATTTTGCTTGCCTGTCTATATCAAAATGTAGAACGGATGGCTTTTAATGGATACCGGTGAGTTAATAGATTTATGCTCGGATGAAAATTTGGTTAACTTTTATTCCGGAACAACAAACGTTCCAAAAAACTATAGCAAACAGCTACAATAAAGTAATTACTTATAGGAAATACATTAATATATTTTGTCTTTGGCAAACTTTACAACGTAAGTGCACTGTTATACATTATGCAAATACTAATGCTTCTTTTATATGCGTTATCATTTACATAACTGTGAGCGTGCATGACATACTAATAAGACAAACACGACAAACTAAGTACTAAGAAACAATGTCATTAAAATAAATCTGAAATGTGGGTAACAATTGATTGATTTATATTAAAACATTAAAAAAAAACAAATGAATAATTGTAATCGAATCCAGCGTCTTAAATATGTATGTCGCGTAAATTTAATGTCGATTTTATTAAAGAATGGTATTTATGGTATTTGTAGATTTTCTGAAGTATAAAAAGTTCTCCAATTAAATAATTAAGGATAATGCTTAACGCCTACGAGACAGATAATACAATATAATTTAATTGAATTTATTATAAAATAAGAGGATTATTTTAAGTACCTTGAGTACTTAAAAAATAAATTACCTGCAAAAAGTGCTAATTACATTAGAGATGTTTATTTATTTTATTGTGATAACAACATACATTTATGACACCTATTCATATTATTTATATAGACTAAAATAGGTACACTAAAATTCAAATTTACAAAATATAAGTCAATATTCATAACAATTTTTTCGTAATAAATTAAAATAACTTCGCCGTATCGCATTGCATCGAAAGCACTCATGTTTCGTTATTGATATATCGTTTCTTTAAAAAGGCATGACATTAGTATCAAGGATACAAAGTGAAGTATAAACAAATAGAAAACGACGCAAATAAAATTGTACAGAATTATATACTTGAGACATGATGCATTTAAAATGACCTTCGTAGAAATGAAATAATGATCGAGACCTTTGTTTGATCCCTTCCTCTAAATAATGAAAAATCTTATTGACGTCATTCGAAATCGATACTCTAGTGATGTGCCTCAGGAAATATGAATGGCAATAATATTAACAAACAATTTAATTTAGATCATTTTCATTGAATGTGCCAGGCACTAATTTTTTTTTTTTTCATAGAAAAGTAGCAAGATGATTGCTTATTATTTATATTAAATAATAATATATACATTTACGATTCCACATTCAAATTATAAATCGCCGATAAAATCTGCTACTAAAGATTAATAATTTGGAAACCGAATAGAAAAATAATACGATGAAAAATGAAAAAACATATCTGGCAACAGAATGCCAATATCTTAGACTTGGAAATATTTGTGCAATGGCATAGCGCAAGATCAACACAACGGCCTTGAGGTGTAATTACACATAGCCGCTACGGCAGACCCATATGTCTAGGAATATCTGATGAGTGGGTGGTTCTTTCACCATCACGGGCTCAGTCCACCAACACAAGAGGAAGCGATTTCAAATATATTTTATTTATTATGTTACAGTTTTTTTATAACTTAAATCCCTTAAAAATAGCAACTTTTTTTCAATAAACTGAAGAGATTCATCTATTTTAACAGACGAGTTCTTGAGAAAGGTAATAAATTTTCATTAGAGATGAGTTGGTTGCAAGGTGAGGCTGCAAGAAAAGATAAAATATTTTCTTTGATATTCCTTTGCAACCTTGAAAATGTACCTTACTTTATAACTGTTATTTTTTATAATCTTAAATAATGCAAATTTAAAAAACACGCAGATCCCAATAAAAAATAATTAAAAAAGGCTAATAGTGTGAAGTACTATCGTAATGTTGTAAAGTGGGTGGGTTTTATTTTTCATATTAATAAGAGTAATAAATTCCGTTACAGTAAAAACTTTCAGTAATAAAAATTTAATATGTTTATAAAATTTTATTTAAAATGCTCTGTGTCTTCGCCATGTCGAACAGTCAATACGAAGTTTTCAACCTTGAGAATAAATAATAACTTTAAGTCAAACAAATAATTTATAACATGTTTAGCAAATGACAGCTTTAAATAGCCCCTCTAAGGCAAAAGGCTTATATCAGTGAGGAAATTTAAACTTCAGCGTCAGTGCATTCTCTATCGCCAGCCGTATCAGTTCACCTAGGTCTATTAGTGTGACTGATTCAGTTGCAATATTACTTACCTCAAATAATTGGACCTTAAATTTTTTATGCATTTCTAAGGTTAAATTTCTTCGACTTTTTCCCACATCACGGATAAAAATTTCTATCTTTATTTAAAAAAAAAAAAAAAACTTTTTCCTTTTCAAAAGGTATCCTTTTTTTCACGTATTACCATCGATAAATTGATGGTCGTTATAGTTAATATTTTATCAGATCAAATATTTGGCTCACGGGTTGCATTTGCGAGCTTTCTTACTTGAGGTTGGGTCGGCTTGGCACCGCGGTGCATCGCGTCGCGTTGCAGGCGCCACTCGCCACTCGCCATGCCTCCACGCCGGCCACGCGCGCCTTCCATCTGATGTGATCCCTGTGCTCCCGTCGCGCCTCCGGGCCACCGCAACGACGCGCCACCGCGCCACCGCTCCACCGAGCCCATCGCGCTACAGCGACATCTCAAGCACCCGACAGTCATGTAATTTTTTATATCCCTATTTTACTTGTTGTTTTTTTTCGCCATGCAACATCGCGAAATATAAATTGTAAAAAAGCTTTGTGAAATATGTTTGAATGAAGTTGCTTTTGTTAATATTTAATAAGTATAGTATAGTTTGAAAATTACATTATTCAATTGAAATTATGTTTTTTTAAACATTATCTATTCGATACATCTTATGGACTATGGAATTATTTAGTTAAAATAATTTCATAAAGCGAATTTAAAAACCAGGAAATACGAATAAGGGCAAGGAAAGCGAATGTTTTGCTCCGAGGGTCGCGGCTTTTAAAGGGGTTGCGTGCAACGACGTGCGGAGGCGTGCGGCGGACGCTGAGCGAGAGCATCGAGGGCGGCGCGGATGTTGGGCGGCGAGCGGGGGGCCCATTCCGCGGTGCAGTGGTTGGCACGCGGTGTCGATACGCGTGCGGGCAACGGGCGAGCACGGGCCGCCCGCGGGGGATACGACGCGGCGAAGGGGCGGGACGCACGCGCGACCGCGCCAGTCCACCGCCGTCGTGCAACGGCGATACACGCGCTCGCTTGAGCCTCGCGATAGACACGCGGCTCTATAAGACGATGATGACTCGCCGCACCCGGTGAGGTGCCGCCGCACGCGCCCCTTACACATTACGTAAGGTCTCCGCCCGATAATCACAGAACGTACATATCAACATACTTCGTAATAACATTTATACACTAATTAAAATACGAACGCCAGTGCGGGCACGAGTGTAGGATTGGCAGAACGCGCAGGTGACGGGAGTCGGCGGTGCGCGAATTGGGCGGGCGTGCCGCAGCCGCAGTGAGCGCGATGTGCCTACCGCGCCGCGCGCTTTGAACCCATTATGCGAAGAAGCGCGGGCGCGCGGGAGAACAGCGAGCGGGCGTAGTGGCAGCGGTCCACCGCAGCACGCGAGCGTGGCATGGCATACGAGTAAGGTGGCGGCGGCCGCGAGCGCCACCAGCCGGCCGGGGGGCGCCGCGGGCCAGCCGGCCCCTGCCACTTATCTGCTGTACCACCGTATTTGCTACGACCCGATGACACATTGAAATTGAGCAGCCACCATTGCTCGTATAGAGTTGGTCGAGAAATGGGGGCTGACGCCTGTCCTCAGGCCGAGGCAGGAATGCCCCCGGGCCCAGGAGCAAGGCGAAGACCAAAGGTACGTAACACCATATCGTTTTTATAACTACGTTCTAAACCGGAACGGTAAGGCGAAGACGTACGAGGCTGCGGTCAGGATCTGTCGGTTGCGTCACGGAACACCCGTGACGCCCGCCTGCCCGCTTTTCTCGTCACACGCTGTGCGAAGTGCGTCCACGATACTCGTTCGTTTCTAGTTTGATCGCAAATGTATATAAGCTTTGTTATGGAATATTTCGACATGTGTTGGTGAGTGTGCCGCGTGGTGGCCGCTACTAACAACGATTTACCACTTACGATCCCCGGGTCCGGTGAGTGTCGCCTCGAGTCTTCATTTCGCGTCGACCCAATTCCGTTGTTTCAGTGTTTCGGCATTATTCACTCGCGTGCGCCGAGGGTCGCATCAACTCAGCGAGCCGCACGACTGCGACAGCGTCAGTATTGAGAACACCCACATCGCAGTTCTAATTTACCTTGCTTTTGTCCGCTTTTCTCTCTGGAGTAATACTGGAGGTTTTGTTCTAAACGATTGGCGAGTGCTCTATTATCGGCGAATGGAATTCTCTGTATATTGTATGCTCATCAATGGTATTGTGATTAATCATTTTATATAATATTTTAATAATAAAAATATTTCGCTGATGAAAATATAAATTGTGATGTTTTATATTACAAATTGGATACACTTAAAACGATTACTTTGGATCGTAACTCTCAATGTATATCAATAAAGAGACTACACGTATGACTCATGACAGACTCACAATTTAATCATTTGCAATAAATAAGTCATCGGAAATAGTTACAGGTCGGTCGTGCGTAGACTCGGAAGAATTTCTGAGTTATTATGATTTTTTACGTTGCACTCCGCACTGTACACGATAAATATTTTAACTCTCTAACTAAATTCGTCGTATAAAGATTTGATACAAATCTAATCACCCCGGTTTACCACAGTTGAAATCGCGGAAAAGAAATAGACAAAATATTTATAGTAATATCATTTTTATTTATAGGCAACAAGATCGTTATGACAATCTTCATATACGTTCATTTAAACGCGTCAAAAATATATAATACACATGCGTAGTCCGTATAAATGCTTCTTTATTAAAATTTATACTTCTCGACTACAGCATGTTGCAGATGTTATGTAATTTGGAAAGTGTTACATTTAAATAGCATATCTGCAATATGACGAAAACTTATTTAAAAACCCTCCTACACAATAAAAGCACCATTCAAAGACGTTTATTCTACACACTACAATATTTATATTTTAAAAAATGATGCAATTTTATAAAGATTTTTATAAAAATAAAAAATTAAATAAAAAAATATTATTATCCGATTATTTCCAAAAAAAAATATATTTTTATAGGCGTCACTAGAACATTTTCCAATCAATTCCAATAACAATAAATGAGGATCGGGCACTCCAATTAGTATGCAGGGATTTAAACGATCGTGCCTCGGAATCACAAGCTTAAAAAGCGCCCCCAGCGCCGCCTGGCGTTCCAGTTGCATTTCATTGCTTCGCTATCATCCGAAAGTTTACACTTTACAGCTAATCTTTTAATGGATAACAGTAGAATACCAGTTAAACTATTTATAGCTAAACAAAAAAATATACATTTTCCGTTTAAACACCCGCATTTTTATCAGCCGAGTTACTTTGTTTTATTCTACTAACGAAATAACGTCTTAATTAATTTCATTGTTATTAAAATCTATACAATAAAAAGGATCATTCATTTCTAATAATAATCTGCAAGGCTTATTTTTCTGACAAAACTACTTTTTTTTAAATGCCAACCAAAATGTCTTCAAAATTTATCGAGTGAAAAGACGTTTACTTTAAACAGCAAAGATAAATAAATAAATAAATAAATAAAAAATAAATAAGATCTACCATCTCAAATTATCACCCTTTATATTCTCAATATACTAAATATTATATTGCAGTACAACACTACACTACTAAGGTCTGCAGTAGTGCAGTACTGCACTAATAAGGTTAGTAGTGCAGTATTCTACAATTTAGTTTTTGGCAAGAAAATCAGACTAATATTATAAAATATGTGAAAGCTTGTCTGTTCGTTACTTAATCACAACTAAAACACAGAATCTATTACTATATTTGCTGTAGTGCTTTGTCTTTTATGGTTGCCTCTCTCTGGGTAGGTACCAACCTCTCACATATTCTACCGCCAAATAGCAACACTTATTGAATATATATATTTATATAAGGATTGTTGGATTCCAGTTCGGAAAGCTCATGTAACTACTGTCCCAAAGTACATAAAATCATGGTTCTCAAGGTTGATCATGCATTGACGATGAGATTAAGAGATAGTTATTTTTTTTGTATACTAATATTTTATATACTATTTATTACTTATACGTAAATATTGAAATACTTATATCAAAATAAAGAAAGGTTTTATGTCAAACATAATAAATTGACAATGCAATACTTACGTTCACATACATACGTACAAACATCTTATTTCGCTAAAAATGCATTAATTACGTAAAAATATTGTTTTTGTCAAAACCCTAGTATAAAACACGTTAAACGTTAATTTCTAAGTCTCATGAAAAAATATCAGACATTCCATTAGTAATTAATAACATTTACCCGGTAAATGGCGTAAATGTCAGTTTGATGTTTAACGTGTCTGAATAAAGCAATTTTCTTTAAAAATGCAACACGTCTTATGTCTTCGTATGTAACATGGGTTACACGAACATGCAACCGTTTCATTAAAAATTCGGATACCCGTAACCGCTTCTTAAATGTCTGCTTCACCTTTCCCCCGTAGCACGAACCTTGACTTTATCCATCAAATTAAGTATTCTGTTTAAAGCTGCATAGCGCGACCTTCAACTGTCAAAATTTGAAATATAGCTCGCTATATTTAGCTAAACCGACACGTACAAGTGGCGGGTAGTTCGATATTAGATGGATGACTACTGACATTCATATCTCATAGTCATGTTACATGGCTAGCGTTGCATTATAGATTGGGTGACGCTTCGCTTGAATGCTGTGTATCCCTTATTATAAATTTTTAAAAATGCTCTTTTCGTCTTACTTCTTGTTAGAACAAGTTGATGGTTGTTAGATAACTTATAAACATACCAAATAGAAACTACGTTTAAATGTTTTATATTTAAATCAATAATAATAATTACAATAAGTCAATATGGCCCAATGGACAGAATACGTGAATCTTAACCGAAAATTGCGAATTCAAACACGATCAAATATTATTAACTTTTTGTGTAATTAATATATTTTACTCGAAATTCTGCTACATTTGTAATGTGTATTCAAACCTAATTGGAACATCGTGGTGTAAAAAGCTTTGAGTCCTCTTCTCAGATAGAAGACAAGGCCTTTGGGAGGCCAGTAGGACCTACGTATACAAACTGTTATGTATGAATTAAATTGAAGAAAACATGTATTTTTTTTAACGTCAATAATATTCATGTACTCTTTGTTAAAGCCTAACTTTTATATTCATTATTTTCTATTTAAATTTGCACTGTGATTTAGTAAACTTATAATTATACCTTTCAAATTTAAATACTGTATTCTTTTACGAAGTACAAAGTTTTCCCTAATCGTATAAAAATGCATCGAAATGCATTTTCGATTTGCCTACATTGCAACATCAAGAGTGCTTCATCATTTATTTCAGTTTCTGCTGAAAACTTGAACATTATTAATGGAATTACAGTAAATAACAATTCTGTGTAACCGTTATCGGCGTGGCAATCCAATTCATTAAATTAATTTAAATAATTACATGTGTACTAAAGCAATTTTATACAATCAAATTGGATTAATTATACTATTAATTTTGAACAAAATAAAGTTTGTACAAATAATATAAATTATTTTCTTCATTATATGGGCATAACCTCGGACCTCGTAAGTGTAAAATAAGGATTTCATCTGAAAAAATAATTTAAACAAATAGATGCGATCTATACGCCCGTACTAATACTAACACTATGAAATAAAAATGTGTATTATATTAACACACATATATATATATATATATGTTAATGAACTCAAACTATCAAACTAAAATAAAAGAATCACACCATGACTCATTACTTATATTGTAGAGTGACATTAGGCGTTGAAATTTTTGAATTATTTGTCCCGGAACTTGCATTACAGGATGATGTCAAATTGAAAAAAAGTTAATGCTTTAATGACGTCAACATTGATATCTGTCATCGCAAATAATATTTAGACGGACTTAGAAAAGTTTTCCTATCCAATTTACCTTGAAGAAATACTCAGAAAAACAGGATCTATTATTATAATAAAACCGCGCCGTAGCAAGTTCTCGACGAGGAAAAATATTTACTACTTTTTTTTTATAAATTTGGTATTCGGAAATGGGGCACCTGGTGGTTAGTGATCACCACAGTCCATTGGCATTAGAAATTTTAAACATACTTTACGTTGCCAATGCGCCACCAACCTTGGTAACTAAGTTGCTATAACACAAGGGCTATAAACTCACTGGCTCACTCACTCTTCAAACCGGAACACAACAATATTAAGTATTGCTGCTTGGTGGCAGATATATGAATCTATATGATGAGCCCGTGGTATCAACCCAGGTGGGCTTGCAGAAAGTCCTACCAACCAAAACTAATTAAATATTAAAATCTAAACCTCCTTATTATTTAAATTTAATTTAATTTTTCTCGTATAATTAGCTACTTTTAATGAATAAATGCCTAAAAATAAGTTTAAATAATGTATCATCGAGTTGGTGTATTGCGCTAACTGACAGCCGTTGTTCGGCGAATGATAAGCTGCCAGAGACATCCTGTTGAGATAGACTGTCGTGAAATGTCAGAGCGATATGTGAACGCTGAATTTTTCCTATGTGCATATTTTCGTTTACAATCTTACAATCAATACGGTTTTAGTTGAGTGATTACTAGATTTTATGTCTATATTTGCACATCATTTCTTGAGTCGTAGACATATTGATAAACGACAGTCAAGATAAATTCTTAAAATGAGTGCAACTATTGACTAAAACAAGTGTCATCGTCAATATCGCTAACATCAATCACTTGCCTCATCCGATTTATTTTTATTCCCTTCCACCGTTCAGGTGATTAAGGTTACGTGTTCAATAAGAGGTTGAGACACTGTTGTTATATAACCTACACCATACGACAATCGATACAAAGATATTCTGCATTATGATTTGAAGTTCAATAATATAATAGAAAATGAATTATTTTAATTATTACAGGCAATTTAAAATCGTAATTTTACAGAACTGTATTTTAAACGTTATGCTAGAATCGGGGAAACTCGTAATGTAGATTCTTCAGCTACTCTTTTGTATCATTTGAAATACAAAATAATATAAATATGTAATTCAACACAAGATAATATACCTAATATGTAATAATAGTTAGTAATAGTAGATGTTAACGGGATTCACGTCGGAGATATAAACCATAAATGATAATATGGACCAAATTTCCTTCGGAGATGAGGCGGCGACGTTATAGGCGTGCGAGGATG
The DNA here is from genome assembly GCF_037043105.1 of Vanessa tameamea. Lineage (NCBI taxonomy): Eukaryota > Metazoa > Arthropoda > Insecta > Lepidoptera > Nymphalidae > Vanessa > Vanessa tameamea. The sequence goes on along the minus strand of NC_087341.1, from coordinate 12,665,192 downwards.
TTGTTACCTGTTACCCTTGCTGTCATATCAGTAGCACATTATTCATTCCATTTCAAGCAATCGTTTTATTGTAATTAGAAAATGAGTTAGTTCGATCAAAATATGCGTTATGCTATCAACGTGAAATTTTCCTAAATCTGATCGCGATTTTATTAATAATATTATTCAATTCCCAACCGTATAAAAGTCTATTTTAATAACAGAGAAAAGTATGTAAATGTATGGATTCTAACGATATCAGGTTCAGACGTGATCGGATATGTAAAAGCTTCGCGTTTATTCAACAGATTTTTAGGAATTTCAAAACCTATGGCAGATTTCGTTTTAATTTAATTTCATTGTAAACTGACGACGTCTGTCCGCATGTTTTACATTTGTTTTTTTTTTTATACGGCCATAGCGCCGCTCTCTACCCGGCCAGTAATTTTTTCCGCTCTCTAAAATTAATTATTTTGTTCAATCGTAACAATTTAGTAAACTGCATATAAGACCATAGCCGATCTTCTACGTGCAGCTATCGTCCCATAATCACTGGGACAAAAATCAGCTTACGCTATTAATATATAAGAATATAGTGACGTAAAGAAACTCGTAAATACACATGAACTGTAAATGTTTACTCTATTTGAGCAATTGTTTAAAATTAGTTTGTTAACCCTTGAAACTTTTTAAATAAAAGTATATGATCATAATAATAACATAAGGGTGGTCCCTCACCGACAGCACTCTCCAACTCAATATCGAACCAATGTATCTTATCTAAGATCTAAGACTTTTTACGTGCGTTTATTCAAATAATTTGTGACAAGTGTAAAAAGCAATTGTTTTTTATAGAAAACCTATAAAACAATTATTTATTCATATTTTTTCTATTTTTTAATCATAGAATAAATGGTAGAATTTTCTGTTGATTTAGAAGATTTACGAATCTTATATACGTAAATCAATCGATTATGGTGTCAAATATGCTGTATCTAAGTATATACTTTTTACATAGTAATTATAACCGGAATTAAAAACCTAATAGATGCGACCGCGGCTTTGCCTGCGAAACGTTCAATTGTTGACTATACGAGTACACAAACGCGAGTATCGCAACTAGACAGCGTTTTTTCTTGTAGTTTTGTTAACATGTATTTACTAGCTTTATGTTTCTATGTATGGAATTTGGTACACGCATAAATTGACACATGACAATACAAAAATTAGCTAATAATCAATATGTATAACGAAATAAACATAAAAACTGATATTACAGGCTGCCTACGTGCCGTCCTCCTTATGTAACCGACCCGTGATTTGCTATTTTACTTTTATACTATTTTACACATTATTTCAGGCTGTAATCTAACTATTAATGAAATAAAATCTAGTCGATTATTAAAATCGGAAATTATCGATCATTTATTAAGAAACAAATATTTTAATTTATAATAATACTATACATATAGAATATATAATATATTATAAGAGTTATTCATAAATAGTTTGGCTTGAAAAATAATTATGTGATTCTAGACAAAGTAAGAGTAATAATAATATAAATATTCGTATTATTTATTGGCTGGTTTACAAAATATTACATTTAAAACAATCATACAAGACATAAATCAAAAGTCAAAGTATGTCACAATCCGGACTATATTACTTGTATACCTACTAATATTGCCTTTACTAAAGTCGCCTATTTCTGGACCAATCTTATATTAGAGTGCAGTTCAATTCAGTTTATAATATCGAAACGTAACTGGTTTATATAACTGAACGATATATTAACTGCAACTTTGATCATAGAAGTATCATGACAATTTGAGATGTATAAATTTATGGAAGGTTAATTTGTGAATCAGTTTAGTTGACAAATTTATATCGACCAGACGGGTTGACCCATATCTACAAATAAATATTAAGGCTTTGTAAGCTCACAGATAGTGTACTGTCTGGTCGACTTATTAAATCCAAAGGATACGTACGATTCAATATTTACTAGTAGGAAAATAAATGTGCAAGAAAATTACATTCGTATAGAATTTTTATTAATTAGTTAATAATATAAATTAAATTCCCTGAATTTGTATTCTTGAGTAAGACATCTTTTAATTTATTCTAGAAAGAGTTGGTACCTAATAAATTAATAATACAAGAAATAATAAATGTGATATTAATTAAAATGTGTTAAGAAACCTTAATTTTTTTTGTACATAACACTTAAAAATAATTATCTCTTGGGATTAGTTAAAAATTTTTTTTTTTTTTTAAATCAGAGCAATGATATTTCTGTGTAAGTAGAGCTTTGCTTTATTTCATTTCTATCAATAAAACCAATATCCCATAGGCGATAATTATGAATCAATGGTCTATTTAAGTAACAGATGTCGACAATATACCATCTGTAGCATATAATTTTTTTTAACCTAAGTCTATAAACCCATACAAAATTCGATCGTATCCATAATTTTAGTTCGGATTCACAGTTTCATTTCCAAACTGACATGGATAAATTTATTTCTGAATTAGGTCATCTAGAGTCATAACCTTGTCTGAATTTATTAAACCGTCAAAAATGTTTCGTTTCCGATTACCACTTAACAAATATTAACATGTATTACTTTTATTTTGGGAAATATTTTTAATAAAATATCTTGATAATATTTTAAATTGGGAATATAAATGCGGCGGTTCTGAAAATGCATCCTGTAAAAATTCACGTTATGAAAACGTGCCACACTGCAAGTGTTTATACATGGTAGCCACAATCGACTATAAAAATCGATTGTCTTGATATGATAAATAGAATACTTTTTCAATTATTCATAACAAAACAAGTTAAATAATAAATTAAGACACGAATAAAGTTGCATTGGTAACTATTTATGAGTAACTAAATGGTAAAGCATACTTTGAATAGAACTTCACTATTTATATTCTTCGCTACGGGTATAACACAAATGAAATTACAAACTCCGCTATGGTTTGCGTGAACTTATATTTGGACGTATAATTTTACCGTGCAACGGATAGCAATCTCTAAAATCAACAATGTTCGCTCTAATGCAGTGAGAAATGTCAAATATAATTCTCACGTGCTGCTGTTTATAGACGGCGATGTCGAATTTATTTCAAATTTCTATATGTTGTCATTAGAATAAACCGTAACTGACTGAAAAAAAAAATACTAAACTTTTAACTTATTCCAGATTCGCAAATGCAGAGAATTTTGAAGGAGATTCAGTCTATCATACATGTCAGACCAAGTGTGAGGATGGTTTTTGTTGTAATTATTGTAGAAACGGGTATATTTTTAACGTAAACATAACATAGAATATTACTGCAAAGATATTTTATCAGAGGCGTTTATTAACTTTTATAGTAACTAGAATAACTTTTTATGAATAAAACGTATCTATTACACGTCACTGAAAAATCGAGGTCATTAACCATACAAGGGATTTAGTTTTTTTTCCTATATTTTTATAACGCAATAATATAATAATTGTAACATAGGCAAGCTCTGCGTAAAACAGATTAAGTTGTATGGGAATTAGATCACGTTAAACAGATTCAAAATAGTTATGATTTAAATCTGATCCACAGATTGAGTCATAATACGTGGATTTACGATAAAGATAAAAATACTTTAACTTTTATTATGCTCGTAACATAATTAACGTGTGTTTACACAACAGCTGACAAAATGTTTTGAAAGCTTTGTTTTATTAATAGCGTATTTCGTCGATTTACATACATTACAATCACATTTTATAACGAACTATCAATTTATACTCGTTCGTGGGGCTTTGTGTAAGTCGGTCTGATTAGGTAAAAGCCGTTCATGTTGTAAAACGGTAGAATAAATTTCTACCGTTTTACAACAATACTTTGTAACACTGCGTTCCGGTTTGAGGCGCGAGTAAACTGGTGTAATTACAGGCACAATGGACTTAGCAACTTAATTCTCAATTGTTGCATCGGCAATCTAAAGAAAGGCTTATATTTTTTACAGTGCCAATATCAATGGGGCGTGACCGCTTACCACCAGACACCCTATTTGCCAGTCCACCTATATATTTAAAACAAAAAACAAACAAGGGCCGGATAATGTTTTTACTTTAATGATAAATTATATTGAAAATGGTGACTATTTGTATTTACCTCATATCAGATTGCTCATTTAGATAAAAAAATATACATTGTAAAAAATTAAATAATAAAGAAAATATTATACGATGCGCGATTAATTAAAAATAATAATCCACTACACAATACCATACCGATTTATATTATAGTATTACGTATGTTAATAGTAATTACATAGCATGCGTTGTAATCTCTCTTTAAATTCGTTTAAATAAACTATTACCCGAAACGATCTGAGATATAATAATATCCGTACTAAAATGTGTACCAATAAAAGTTGACGTGCTACAGCGGCGTCTAGTTGCTAGTACCGACAAAATGTAAACACTACTCAGTCCAGACTCCAGCCTGCTATTGAAAAACTCTCGACAGAATATCAAACTTATAGTGGTCGATCCCGGGTTCGAGTCCAGCACTTGCATACTAACTTATATACAAACCACTAGATCGAGGCAGGCATATGTTAACGTGTTAAGACGTAACATTACCTTCCTATTTCAGTTCACATTCCCTTAAACGTGTCTCAGCGCCTTGGATAATAATCTAAAGCGTTTTTATCTGTCATCGTCCTCCCCACAAAGATAGTTGAAATCCTCGTTTAAAATCTACGCTGCCTTAAGAGGGGGCACTCAGGACAATGCCTTTAAGCTGACTTCAGCATTTTATACAATACTTGGCATCTTTTATTTTAGGAATGCTTTTAAAAAATCATTTCACTAGTAATTAATATTATTCAGAAGTACCTATTATTATTCGGATAAGTTTAGAAAATAATTTGTTTTTCTAACAATAATTGTAGTCTAATATATTTCGTTTTTTTATGATATTATATAAATGTAATGTTGCGTCTAGTATATGTATTTTCTTCATATCCCTTTAAATAACTTGAAACGAGGACGTGGCCCTTTTCAGACAAGAGCCATATGTGGGCTTTCATAAAACAAGAGTAACGTCTAGATTCAATAGAGGAAACTCCAGTCTCTAGAGGTCTTTGTCACCAGAAAATGTTTCACTCCAATAAAAAATGAAATAACTGTGGAACTAGGTCGCGTGTTCATATATACTTTTTTTGTTAATACTTGTGAATTAAGAAAAGAGTTAACTACATGTCTTAACTGATATTAATTACTCAAGAACCTAATCACTGCTACTATTCCGATTAGTATTGGAATAACGGAGATAATAGAATATGTAAATATTTTATATAAATTAATATTAATAAAAAAATAAATCTGGCCCTATCTAATTCATTTCAATTCATAATTCATACCCATTGAAGTTTCGAGCTTGCTTCTGATAATTCCTTCCCAAAAAAATACAATTACTTGATTAGCTGACCAGGGATTTAAGCCAGTGACGTTATTATTTTCAGCTAACGATATAGTTATTCATAATTATAATGCGAAGCACCGCATTGTAATAATTGACATTCAGATATCCTCCAGTCTTCGATCACACCAAAACTCTCTATCGAAAACGCTTTCATCGTTGGAAATTTTCATAGTCATAATTGTCATATGTCATCAATAAAATCATCCGAGATAATATTTACAAAGTGTTCCGATTTTCAGTAAATTTGTCGAAACCCCCATATAAATAGTGAATCTAAACTATTTCTGGTTCTGCATACGTTACAAAACTATTTTACGTGAACAAAATAGCATGAGTAACATAGGTATAGGTCAATATAATTTTGTTGCATTTTAGTGTTGAATAATCATATATCTTGACGTCAGTTAGGAAATATTACAAATCAAAAATGTCGTGTTTAAGTAGACCGTACAATATTTGATTCGTAACTTTGACGCATAAAGGTTTTATATCGAATCCTCTATCGAAACCGTAAATTAAATATCAGCCTAGAGTATAGAAATAATCTTATTTAATATTTATATGATTAAATGAGGAGACGTTTTTTAGTATTAGACGGAAATAAAATACTAAATCAACATAATTATATAAAACTTATACCAGAAGATACAGCGTGTTTTGGAGAAGGTATTAGTATATACAATAAATGGCAGTTTGTCTTGTCGAAATATATTTATATTATATTATAAGAAATGATCTTATTAAATTACATAAATAATGATATGGACTTCCAACTATTACGTTATATAGGCCTTTCAAGAGGATAAACAGATACTCCGATTTATTTACAGTCTGCAAGTGTCCGTGGTCGGCGGTAATCTCTTAACAAGAGCTGACCCTATAGATATGAATTATTTTGAACGTCTACCATCCATTAATTTTATTTATAAACTATTAAAATTATTATCCTAATTTTATCATCGAGATTTTTTTATTCAACTTATTTATATTAAGATTTTTTTAATGAAATATTACAATTATTAGTTTTGTTTAAATACAAACTATCAATTATTATTAGTTAATTATAATAATAGGTCAATTGAATTTAACTGTAATTGAAATGTAATATTTCGCACGAGTTCTATAATTGATGTATTCAATAAAGCGCAACAATGTCGCGTCTAAAATAATTTTTTAGATGACAGCGTGTTTGTACGCAAAGTTATTTTATTTTTAATAGTATAAGTCTTATCCTCTTGTAAATAAATGCCGTACATACAAGACTGATTGAAATAAATCGTTATAGTTTTGCTCTGGAACTACTAACAATTAGCATTACGCTCGAAAATAAAACCATATTCATAAATCGCCTCGAAAGGAGAGAAGACGGGGGCACATCACAGTGATGTTTAACGTACGAGTTGTGAGCTATTGAGATATTACTAAGTACATTGGCTGTGATTATTTAATGGCCAATGATTTATGTAACTGCCCATAAGCACTATCTATTCATCCGATATTTGGCATTTGATCAAATCGTCCAATCAAGAAAGCGACATTGCCGATGTTTGTGGGAAAATGCAATAAATTATCTTATTAAAGATTTGCAACTTCTATCGCAAGTAAGTTATTAATTTTTAAGTTAGTTATTTGTTAGTTCATTAATGTTCCACTACCGCGAACTGTCTTGTTAGGAGCTAAATCCACTTTGACTCACCATTTTAAAATACTTTACGTAAATATGATTTAATCAAGTTCATTTAACAGTTTAGTACACGGAATACCCCTATATTTAGTGTGATAATCTTTATTGACATATTATTTATATCTTTATCATATAAGACATAATTTTGGATTAAAGGTAAAATACTAAAATTATAATCATTACTTAATTTATAGTCTTTATTTTTATTAATTATATATCAATCAAAATTTAAAAACAATTTAAATAAGACAGAACATATTTTAATATATAATTTATATGTAACAAAGTAGATTAATATTATTTTTTTGTTTAAGGTCGCTGCCGAAATTGTGCAGTCAAGAAGAAGAGCAGGGCCGGCCACCTCAGGGCGGCGTCGTCACATTTGAACCCATACACCATGACCACGACTTCTGCGAGAGGGTCGTGATCAATGTAAGTACGCTTATGTTAATCTTATAAAAATACTTTTGACATCATCCTAGCTGCGACCAAGCCTCAAGGACTATCAACTGCGTATGATATATTAAAGCGTGCAATCTTATGCGCGAAGTCAAACATATTCCGACACGACCCGAGAAAGATGAAGCAAAAATCAAACACCTTTCATACTTTCTAAGGCTCCGGAAAGTAGCAATGTCAACTTCCTGTCTCTCATTGAGAATTTCTTGTTTAAAATATCAAACAAGTTTCATTGGCCCAACTATGATCGAACGAATATATCGTATTTTTGTTTGTGACATTTGATTCAGTACTGAAAACACAGAATTAATTTTTTTTGTGAGCGAAGCTGCGTATTTATCGAAACCGAGATATTTTGTTTGATAAATTTGTCAGACATTTTATTGGCGTACATGTAAGAACACGTAAGAAATGTTTTGCCAGTTCTCGGATAGAAACCAGCCATTTTAATGTCCATTATAACACAAGAAAGGTGTTAAAATAAATATATTTCAATCGACTCCTCATTAAAACCCAATAAAAATAAAAATAGGTATAAACATTTTTCAATAACACTTGACTTCGTCTAACAATGCTCTCGACTTTCTAGGCGCAGATTCTATTTATAAAATGGGCCATAATTGCCAATAGCTTCGATCAATATACACAAACATACTATTTCTATCTTTGAATGAAATTAGATATTAATGTTGTATATGACGTGCCAACACAACAGGTTATGTGTATACATATATGTACATATAAATTATATGTTCAGTTTTCAAATCCTACGGTTAATTGAAATTTTATTTATGTATATAGTTTATAGTAAATATATATAGTAGCTGGGTACTGCGTCCGTTTACATAGATTTTTGAAGAGTATACTCCAAAATCCTAAGTCTGTTTCATATAACGTCATTATTTCATTCCTTAGATTACAACATGTTTCAATATGTGTAGTGCAATTATTTTTTTATTTTCCTTATTCCTGTCCAATGCATTAACTTCAGTATATATATTGATATATATTGCTTTATAAAAAAAAATGATTTAAAATCAGAGTAGTTAATAGTCGCTGCCCATAAATGTTGCCGACACGTGCTTTCTCTCTTTACAGTTTTTTCACAGATGGCCTAGATGGCTAGGAATGGGACGTTCACAGAGAGTTACTTTACTCTTAGTTTACTCACTGCCTTAAAAACTGTTCTGCTGAAGTTTCGCTAAAATATCTTTCTAAAGTTCCCCGTTAATCGTTAATAGCTATCGGTTCAATGAATTTGTGCAAAACTTAAACTTCGTTTGGCGTCGAGTACATTTCTAAACACACAATTAGACGTTCATTAACTATAAAACCAATAACCGGTACCTTATTTGCTCTCGTCACTGGACGGGTAAAATATTAAAAAAAAGTACATTGAATGACATTTTACCAAGTGAGATCACTATCTATATTAATGTCTACTTTACTGTAATGACCCTTTTTTTTAATTTGGTAACACCGTATGTTCAAAGAAACATTTAGTAATGACATCGGTGGAATTATTATGAAGCATCAAATCGATATTCGATGAAAAGATCGATAAAAAACAATCGAATAAGTTAAAATTCTTTATCTGTAAACATTGCGAAATGGTTTCTCTCACGGCTTAAGTTTCAAAGAACTTATGGCTTAGAATTAAACTTTAGTACTTATTTGGCTTTCATATTAGTAATAATTGAAATCCTCCTTCCTTTGAAAAAAAAAAACAAAAAATTAACGTATTATTAATGTTAACTATTAATTTACTAAATTATATTCCATTAAAAAGTGATATTGTATTCATGATACCTATACAATATTACGCGTTACATACACAAAAATAAACGTCAGAAAAAGTTACATAACTGTCACAACATTGATTAATTTTAAATGAAAATACTTTTATATTGCGTTGCTCGGGAACGCAAATTCAACAGTTATTGAACCGATAGCGGTTACTTAAAAATGCAAATAACTCAAAAACCGGACATTGATCGGCATATACAAAATAAATTTACTGTAAAAATGTTTTCCAAGTACAACAGTTCTGGTCCAGTTTTCACGATAAGGGTTAAATTTTATTAAAATGAATATGTTTTGACACTTCCGTCATCTACCTCGAGGTAGCCTACCTCGACTATTCCTCCATGTCTGTATATTATAAAGCTAGGAATTCGTATGACTGAATATCAGTTCGATTTAAATCGGAATTATTTCGAGTAATGATTGCGAGTGATTATTATTATAAGACAATTCAGAAAGATTGTATTTAATGTTATGCAGTAACTTTACGAAGTAGAGCATTAGCCAAAATTGAGAAAACAGGCATGTGTGTCTGGACGCAGGTGGGTCTGGTAACCACAGCTTTATCATTTACTAGCAGCTTGTCTCGACTTCATACGCGTACAATTAATACAAAGTTGACTCTCCCATTTTCTCCAATGAAAATGAAAATGCTTCTTACATTACGAATTAAACTTATGTTCCAAATTTCAGCTTTCTAGATTTCTTTTTAGACTAGTCAGGACAAACCATTTCATAAATATAAAGAAAGACTAATATAATAAATCATAACAGATATAATCCTTTCCGAATCTGTACTATAAAAATATATTAAAGCTAATGATAATGAATTCAATTAAAATTCAACATATTGCGCTAACTGTTATTCTTTCGGATTAACGGGTCCTATATTTAACCAATCACTGTTTAAACAAACATTCGTATCTGTTACTAACAACGCACTGTAGTATGTTGTTCCACAATATTTTATGACGATTACCATCAGTTTTTATTGTTCTATGAAAACGCTTTGGTCTTAAGGTATGAAAATATAGTCAATGGTCAACAAAAAATAGTTTGCTACAATATATTACAATACCGTAGTATAGGGTTTTAGTAAAAGTGGACTCCGGCACAGGGACTCGACAATTACCGACTTCCTTTTGTAATTAAAACTCCACGCTTTTATACATGCCTATAGTAGTAGCCTTGTTTCATAATTATTACTATGACACATTGACGGTCTTGTCGGTCTAATGCCTAGCGTGTGAAAGTTCATAACATCATGTCCAGGGTTTAAATACGGATAAAAGAATATTAGGTTTTCTCTGCCAAAATTTTCTCAACACTATATCAAAATAATATATTCAATAAATAAACGGTGATTATAATTTAAAAAAAATAAGATATGCGTTTATACCGAATTCATAACTTGAAATCATTTAAAAAGAAACTACTCAGTCATTTTTAAATGAACGTTTATCAGGATTTTTTTTCATACAGTTTTATTGTCATCTTCAGATATCTTTGAATGAAGCCTTTATACTATTTTTGCTTAGTTTAGACCGTTATGTAAGTCCGTGTGGATAGATACTATTCATTTATCAGATATTCTACAGCCAGACAGAAGTGTTCTAGTTGTAATTACAGGCACAAGGGATATAACATCCTAACTCCCAAGTTTGGTATTAGCGATGTAAGGAATGATTAATATTTCCCACAGCGCCATTAGACGGTGGAAGGCACTTACCATATCTGTCTCCTCTCTATACTTTAAAAATATATGGTCTAAATTTTTATACCACAATATATGCAAGACTAAATACATTTATAAATATACGAAATACATACATAATTCTAATAAACACAGAATCGATCTGCAAGAATATTTAAAATGTAGAATTTATGATGGCGGCTCTGTGGTCACAAGTTATTTTATAGCGGAGAATAGTAATTAATTAATAATTTCTATTGTTGCATTGGTGGTAAAAGAAGTAATTTATACTTCGACCATAGCAGGTTTAAGGCCGAGAGTAATCGATAATTATTTATTATTTATTTATTCGTCTGTTTTTCAAAACAGAATACCTACCTAAAAATAAAAACGAAACGAAAAAAGAAATTATCCTAATTAAAATGTTCTCGTAAAATATGAATTGGTTAGTCTTTGAAATCGTAAACGAATCTCTGCATACATTATTGTTATATTTAAACTCAAACCTCAAAGTCCCTTATTCAAAATAGAAGCATTACTCAGACTTATTGATAGTCACATTAAACACTACCACCGGTTCGGAAAATAAAATACCATAACCTGAGAAGAACCGGCATTCATATAATTAATTGAATCTTTCACCAATGCGACATCATTGATCGAATCTTGAGTGACTGAGTTCAATTTAAAAGCCGATTATGAGATTATCCAGCCAAACCGACAAGCTTGAAGACGGTTCACAAGTAAAATATAATTTACTGATTTATGAACGTTTTTGCAATTTAATATAACCCGCGGCATTACTCGCATTAAATTTATATAAACTCTGTAATAATGTAAATATTTACATTTGCATTTTTAACCCGTTTTGAAGATTACCCCTAACAAATAGATAGACATACAGATAAAAATAACGACACGAAGATGTGTTAGTTTTAATAGCTTACAAATAGCGATTACGATATTTTTATTAGGCTGTAATTTATAGAATCTCAGACGGTTAATTATTTATTTATTTGCATAGATTTGAGCATATAGGTTTATAGTTCGTTTTATAATTATTTATAATTACCTATATAGTTTTTATATTTAATATTTTGTCTTAAAAGACGCTAACTTCTGTCTGACAGACAAAGCACAGCCTAAATCGGTATATCAAGCATGTTTTTGGACAGAAATTTCTTACATGAGGTACGACGTGCACTAAATAGAGGTTATTGAATATTTCTGTAAATTGTTTCACTTTAAGGGTATAAATGGAATCGCGTAATATTTTTTATGGCATAGGTAGGCGAACTGACAAAAAGGCTACTTAATGTGTAATAAGTGGTTAATATGCCCATAGTTATTGGCGCCGGGAAAAAATCAAATGCGCCACCAACTTTGGGAACTGACTATCTCTCTTCTGCGTGTAGTTACGCTGGTTTAATCACCCTTCAAATCAGAACACAAATATACTTAGTAGAGCTGTTTGGCGGTAGAATGTATAATAATCACCATGGTATTACATAGATATCACGTGGGTTCCCCTCTGCGAGTTTAAATTGAAAACGAGCTTAGGCACTGTAAGCTACCAAGAATCTAACATTTAAGTGAAGTCAGGTGGACACTGAAATGCCGTGAGCCAATAGCAAATTCCATTGGGCACTCAGCAAATTCTATTAATTAGTTGTTACGAGCATTATTTGAATTTAAAATATTCGTAGTAAGTTTTAAAAAGCAATATTTATGATTATGATACATTTTGAACAAAAATTAAATTATTATTTTTTATAATAATCATACTACAAAATTATAGAAAAGGCACTTTTAAAGTCATAATATTCTTTAGTTCAAGTGTTTCGATGTTTAACACAAAAGTTTTTTTCTCCGTTAAAACAAAAAAGATTTTATCCATGAAAACCTTTTTAGTAAAAGCACTAGAGATCCCATTGTCTGTTCTTGTTGCTTTCATCTTTTATATCTGGGAATATTTTTCAACGTTAAGGCAAATGCAATAGCTTCAGAACCCGTGTAATGAAACACTCAGTTAATTGTATATTAATATCTTTATATTATACATTTATAATAGGAAATGACGAGACGTTTTTTGTAATGTTTAACTGAAGTAACTGCTAAACCAATATACATAAAAACTATAGCAGAAGATGCGTCACGTTTCGTTAAAGGTTTGTGTATAATAATAATTGTATAAGGATCTGGGCTTAGCAGTTTCACACGCTTTAAATTTAGACTATTGATGTGAATGCGTGAATTTCATGTTCTTGTGTATGATAAAAACAGTAAAATTAATTGGATACATCCTTTTTAAAAATGAGATATTGATATATGCCAACATCCTGCATTAGAAGTATTCCGTTTTATTGAGTAAGTGTTACGTTTCTCGCCGGTTCTTTTCATTAGAGTTTACAATCCTGTAGTGGGTGGTAGCTTCAGATTTTCATTTAACTTGTGTTATAAAAGATTATTGGAATGAAGTATATTTTCATTTAAGTTTTTAAATTAAACAGTTTTATTATAATTACAATCTTTTATAAATGAAATAAACAGTAATTCATGCACACTTCTAGACAATAATCAATCGTAGTAATTGGCGTTTACTAAATTATTTGTTGATTCTCCTTCTTGTTGATTATAATATTTAAGCATATTTAATGTTAATTGTTAACATATCGCTTATTATGAGTTTGCGCTACTATATTTTTATTGAGTTCACGTAATCAGTCTATGAAAGGGGACTGACTACGTTACAAAAAAGACTTTTTTTTGCTAAGCGTAACGTGTTACAACCTTACTCAAACAAGATGTATGATGCCGTGAGTTGAGTACCACGTATTCCGGTACTTTACGTACGTACAAAAATGTAAAATATCTAATATTTATCGAATATCAAAACTAACAATATATATTACATTGATAGGAGTGGTTACTAAAGTTAAGTGAAGCTTGCACGTTTCTGACTCCTGGAAAACCGCTAATTCTCTTGAGGAGAATTCTTGGGTCACTAAATACCATGATTCCACCACACTCCTCCACCATGGACGTTTTACTTCAGCGCTGAGTACGAGATGAATTACCATTACTAATCAAACAAATTACTCGTAATCTTTGGTCAAATCTACGTACTCTATGGTTAAATAATAATTATAAAATGTATTCTTCATTTCATTCCTACCAATCTGAACTAAATTACACAGAATATTACTTTCTTACGTTTTGCAATCTCAGCTGCAGCTGCGAATATTGCAAACTATTTATACAAACTAGCAAACCGTCCCGACGACACAAGGTTTCAATTAGAGCTAAACTGCAATTTTTTTAAGCAATTATATATAAATAAATATTTTATCGAGCCAAGCGCATACTTTGTTGAATTTAAAATTAAAGCAAACCAATAAATAAATCTGGAGTAATATAAATAAAAACATTTGTTACTAAAATAAATATATATATTTCTTATTATTATAATAATACATAGCAATGAGGTATATACTATCGCCACGTAGTTATGAGGTATTAGAAAGTTACGAAGGAGAGGAGACATGACCGCTTAAGAGAGCATCATGCCGTTAGCCGTTACGGCATACGAGCCGGTCCTACCCAAGGCGCACCAAAATATGTTCCACATAAAAAATAACATACGACTTCTTTCCATTTATTAAAAATCGATGTGTTAGTTTTAATAGCTTACAAATAGCAATTACGATATTTTTATTTGGCTGTAATTTTTAAAATCTTTAAAATCTAAAGACGCTTACTTATTTATTTATTTGCATAAATTTGAGCATGTATTTAGTTTTTATAATTGATATTTTGTCTTAAAAGAAACTAACTTCTGTCTGACAGACAAAGGACAGTCTAAATCTGTATGTCAATTCTTTCCATTTATTAAAAAATATAAGTATTAAAGTAGGCTTGAATTTTTTTTTCATCTATGTTGAAAATAAGATGTAGCATCTCAAAAGTTTACAGCATAACTATAAGCAAAACATTGATTGTATTGCTTATAAAAAGTAAAGTAACAACCTATAGATAGAGTGAAGTCCTTTAGAGGAGACGTTATGGAGCCACGCTGCTCCAAATGGGACACATATTTATCAGATTTTCCGACACACAGACCTGTCGAGATGATGTAACACATAAGCTTATGGGAACTCAGTAGTACTTGCCCAAGTTTGCAATAATGAAAGTTTAATTTCAATGGAAGTAGTACGTAGTTATTCCATGAATTCAGAAAAACAATCAAACAAAAGTTACCCCTCATAATATTATTTTAAAGTTGCAAGTAACATTAAAAATATATCTAACACATAATATTTATAATATACTTGGAAATATCAACGTGAATTTAAAACTGGTTGTTTGTTGCACGAATTACAAGCAATAACGACAAAATACATAATAACAAATATGTAGGTATAATAGCCAGAAACATCATGGGTAAAAACTTAAGGAGATATTTTGACGTTGAATCGATACTAAAATTAAATATGCATAGTCCCCATTTTGCGAGAATACTTGGATAATATATCACTTCTATAACTTGGTCGAAACTTGGCAGCGAAACTTGCCAGTGTTCACATTCAATTTCAGAGAGCTTGACTCGATGAATACTAATATAGAAATAGTTTTCTGTATTCTATTGTAAAATATTGTTCTATTATAAAGTAATAAAGAGAATTTTTTCTCAAAAATGAAATACAAATATGACATTAATGTTAATGTCTTGTACTTGCAAAGAAGATACGATGTTATTTCGGATTTAAAAATCGAACAACACCTCAATGTACTAAGCGTGTTTTTTGCTCGTTCGTTTAGTCTTTTAAGGCTGCAGGTCCGGAGATCTAGATAACATCACTAAGGTCGGGACAATAAAAAAAATTTTTTTTTTTTCAAAAATATCTTAGTGCCTGTTTACACTTACACTCCGCCATGAGGTAAAGAGGTGTTGAGGATATGCCTGAACTACACATAACCACTTCATCTCCAACTCTCCATTGAATATGGTCACCGTCTATCAGATCTAATTTAAATAATTGTAACATAAAATGTACAAGAATACGATAATGTCCCTTCTTTTAATATTTAGTGTCATTTAATTTAAAATAAACAATGTTGGTAAAGCAGACAGTGGTAGGGCTTAGTATAAGCCTGACTGGGTAGGTTACTCATGATATATATGGGCAGTAGTAACCATTTGTTATCGAATGGTCTACTCGCCAGTCGGAAAACGTAACGTATAAAAAAAAAAAACACATATAAAGTTTCAAAGTTTATCTCTTAGGCATACATACTATTACGTACTTACGTACTTGTAACATTTGATCTTGTTAATAAGCAACATCAACATTATAACATCTCGGAGAATGGGTCGGTATCATTGGACAGATAAATCAAAAACGCACGCTTCCAGTTTCCTATTTCTATAGATAGAGAAAAATATAGGTCATTTTTTAAAGACATGATATTAAATAAAAAATTGTGTCCAATTCCACACACCAACATAATCGATTTCTATGCCAAATTTCATTGGAATCCGTCCAGCCGTTCGAGCATGATTTGAGGGCACAAACATACTTTCAAATTTATAATATTAATAATATGTTTATTTTCAGTAATAATATTTCATAATGTTTATCAAAGTGTTGTCGAACATCGATAAGTCACAGTACAGAGTATAGATTTTGTAACCGACATTGTTAGGGAATGTTTTAGTAATCGGATTCCATGTTAGGTACGTCGGAGAATTGTTATTAAGTTAATCCGTCGCTCCCTGCAGGCGTTCCCGTTAGCCTCAATTTATTAACACTGCTAGCTTGATTCTATTAACACCAGGTTTCTTTCACCAGTAAATACAGTTAATTTTATTTTGTAAACAAAGTATTGTTCGGTTTAAAATTGTATTGGATCTGTTTATTCGCTTCTTAATACAGCTTTAATCGTTAAAAATGTTTCGATTTTAATATTACATTTGTAGATCTAACAAACATATGGGTGTTTTGAATCTTTTGCTTATTTTGCTACATTGATTAATTTGAACGCGTTTTAATCGCTCGAAAAACAACTATCACAGTAAAAAGTAAGAAATCTCAAGACATGCTTTTATGCGTGCTTAAAATTTCAATAAAAAATGTATGAGTACATTTTATGAGGAATGTAAGCAAGCTATTAAATCCAATTCACAACAAAAAAACAACACTACACTAAAACTGGAACGTAGTTATAACGATCATGTTTTCAAAATTATACCCAAAATTGTATTTCTGGCGGCAAATGAATAATTAAACTGGGTACCAAGTGCGCACGCGCAGTTAACGTCGTCAATTGTGAACTGTTTATTGGTGCTCGTGTTTTATCGACCAACCCCAAATACTTGAACATTATGAATACACTATATAACTATTTAAGACAAAATAGTTTAAAAAATACATTCTTAGTCCATAAAGATCGTTTTTTTTATCTGAATACTTAAAAATACTAATATTTATAAAGAACATATATTTGATACTTTATGAAATCAATTACTATTTACCCGATTGATGGAATCAAATTAACTACGAATTAAATTGGTGAAGGTTTATGATGGATTCAGGATACCTACATGCTAAGAAATATTTCTGTGAAAATTAATAAAGAAAACGATGTTAGTTCTGTGACATAAAATGATATATTAAAACAATTTTTTTTACATTTGACAGAAAGATTTTTTTAAATATAAATTCTAAATAAAAAAAAATCAATGCAATGAACCTCCTTTTAAAATTTGACAAGTTAAATAGCAATAAAAATAGTTTTAACTAAACACTACATAATATAAATATGTATTTATATATATTAAGCAAAGCCAACGATTTTCTCTTATTATATGACAATGAGAAAAGTTTGTCATTATTGAAAAAGAGATACAATATAAATGTACCGTAAAGTAAATAGCAATTACGTAATTTTGCGCCGCACTTAATTTTACGCCTGATGTGAAGGATTCACTCTACAATATTCGGACTCTAATTGACAATTAAATTCACCGCAATGACGATGAAGAGCGTGTGGTCAGATGATTAAACACTGAGTACCGGTTAGCCAAGATTGCCCAGTGGTTAGTACAGGTGAATTTTAACAAAATGTAGCGGGCTCATATCCTAGCATGCACCACTGGATTATCATGTTCTTTGTTCGTGTTTATAATTAATTTCATGTTCAATGTTGGAGAGAAACCTGTGTACCCATCAATCCGTATAAGAGTGGCTTGATTGAATAAACTCCAACCCTTCACCTCATAAGAAGGTGATTTAATTTACTGGCAGTCGCTTGCATATCGGTGATATTTTTCCCTTTATTATTTTACTAGCAACATACCGTTTATTCCTTATATTTTAAACTTATATAAAATAACAATGACAACACATAACTTCTTTAACTTTAAAGATATAATTAAAGATATCCACTGACCCATCAATGGCGGCAGAGTATCTCATTACTTTCAAACCTCGTTTCGCCCATCGATAAATATAATTAAAAAACTTTTGCACCATTGTCGGTGGCCGCTCTCAAGAGACCAAAGGACTTCGGTTGCGAAGAAACGTCTTTTCATTAAACTTGTATCGCTAACAAGAACTTTACCTTGTTATTGGCACAGCGCACCTTTTGTAAACGACGAGCTGTGATATAATTTTTTATAACTTATAAATATTACTTGCAATGATTTTATTGTACTTTTAACTCTATTATAAGAACAAAGATATCGTGCATCAAAGTGCAAATACACATAAATGTTGTTATACTGTGTATAATTCGGTTAAGTGGTTTTCTACTGATACAAAACATGCTGAAAAATGTTGCGTGTATAATAGATAATTATTTTTATACTGAGAATAAAAATCTATACTACTTAAAAGCGAATGGGCATTTAATATATTTTGTTATCCGTAATTATAAGAAAAATAAGAATATTTTGTCTGTTGTAAAATATACTTTAATACATATGTATAATTATGTCGACCTGTCCGGTTTCGACCACGAGAGCCAATCTCAAGGGAGACCAGCCAAATGTTCAGATATATTAAAGCACACAAGTGTTTATGCAGACACAGTTGCTCTCTCTATTCCTTCAATCTTATAAACCGATGCGACAGCAAATCTGACATGAACGGAAACAGGCACCATATACACTCACAACTTTTAAACTCCGGGCTGTTACTGAAAAGTTTTCGATAGAATAATCCAATAACTTTTTATTAGCCCCACCTGGGGTTTCAACCTTCTGCATCTGCAGCATTTAATATATATACCGACATAGCAGTACTGTACCGTACTGGCTGGTTTTTATGGATACCTAATACTTGTCAATTATTCTACAGCCAAACATCATTGTTTAATATTGTTGTGTTCCAATTGGAAGGACACTTGGTGTCCCAAGTTTTATAGTTGGGACTCTCCTTAAAGCTGCTTAACTTTCCAACAATTTCTTATAATGATCACCACTTACCATACTCATAGGTGTACGATATCCAAAGCTTAACATAATGGATGAACTCACGGTTGCGTTAATAATTATTTAAAGTGTTAGTTAATTTCTAATTACATGCAAACATGCACAAATACTCATGCACGTTAAGCTTCGCTACGATGCCTCACATCCGCGCCGATGGGTTGTGTCCGCTGCGATTAATTTGACTCAATTAGATTATGACGACATTATCTTGTAATATTAAATAATATCGATTACACACTCAATTATAAACATATTCTTAATTTACTAATACACATTAATATAAAATATAAATACCGCATTATACTCATGGTAACTCTGGTGCTCATGTACTTTACCAATTTTTACATGGTTTTATTTGCAATATTTGTTACTTTGTTTAAGACGAGTTGGATTAGAAACTTTTTCTCTTATCTTACGAAGTTTAAATTGTAGGCGTTGATTCAGTTCAGACGACAATGTATTTTTATGGTAAGCATGACCTGTTTCTACTCTTAAGATTTCCTCGAGACGAAAAAACTATCAACTATCAATGGTCAACAGTTTAGATACTTTTTGGTATTTAATGCTTTTTTTTAACTTCTAAATTATGTTATATAAAGTAAAACTCTCTCAATGTCCCACTGCTAAGCAAATGTGACTTTTTCTCTAAAACGAGATTCGGCATCTCTCCCACAACAATGCTCCAATCGTGTCTGTTGAGGCACATTGGAATCGTGAAGGAAATGGTGAGCATTATCTTCACGGAACGCTCGGCAGATGTAAAATTAATAAAAGTTTCTTTAAATGAATAAATATATTTTTTATTGTAATTATAATAATATGTAAAAAAGAACATAGAATACTTGCTAAGCCGCACGGGACTAAAGATCTCTGGCGGTAAGGCAGCATGCCTTTGGCTGGTTATACGAGTCGATTCTAACTGCAAAACGCAAGGCGTGGATGTTTCATATCAAAAAACGACATACGAAAAAAACAGTCGTTTAAGTTAAATTTATTTTCATAAATTGCTATGAAATTTCAACATAATAAATATACTGCTTCTCTACTAACGAACATACTTTAATATTAATAATATTGTATAAATGTACATTCTAAAATATGTCAAGTGTGATGGTGTATAGATATGAAGTTGTATGCTTAACTCAATATTTAAACACCTACTACATGCTCAAAAAGTACGATGAACGTGAAACCGAAAATCGTAAACTAAATTGCATAACTAATTGCGACTGAAAACTTGCACAGTTCATCAAATTAGTGTGCGGTTATAACACGCACCAGTTCCATTTCACAGTCGTGATAAACGTGGCTTTTTGACGTTCTACACGATGCCATCGCACATGAAAATATATGCAAACTGAATTTAGGGACAACACGAGGTAAATGTGAAGACTGCTGTGAACTGCTAAACTGATTTTTATATTTCACATTTAGTATGCATGAAACGGAACTTGAAAACACAAAACAATGAAACTGATTAAAAGTATATACTGACTGACGCGAGTAACAAAATACAAAATAATATATAGAGCTTGGAATCTTTTAATTTTGTACAGATTAAGTTAAATAGCTTATTCACACGTAATGAGGAAGAGTTTATAATCTTTTCAGAAATTTATTTACAAGTGAAAAAATTAAATAAAAAAAAATACATTTTGATTACAGTACAAAACTTCGTTTACGTTCCGTTACAAGCTATAACTCAAAAAACTTACGACAGATGTAAACACCGCATTAGCAACATACCGTAAATGACATATTACTGGATTCATTTCTCTTTTGAGAATGCTGTTTCTGGGTGTTGATGGAAATCTGCTACATATGTGATTGGTGGATTTTCATCAAACACTCAGGTTTTCTCACGATATTTCACTTCACAGCTGCGTTAGAAATAAACACTTTAAGTTTGGCTAATTTGAGTTACGTTGATTCCTTTTTATCTCGGTAATCTCTATCGGAAACACAATGTAAACCTTCATCGTAAACAGTATTTTTACTTATCCTCTATTAAAATATTACAAAATAATTAGAAGTAATGGAAATTATTTCTAGCGTTTTTTTTTTTAAGAAATTGATTTTATTTACATTGGAATAATAAGTAACACAATACTAAGGGAACCTTCGGCATATTTGTTCAGAATTTCTCTTTAGTATATTTAACGATTTTTTTAAAGCGATGTAGCTTCTATGTCACTAATAAATCAGTGCGGGCGAGAACGACGACTTCCACCGCAAAAACAGCGCACAGGGGTGTGAGGTTACCGCGCGGCTAATTTATCGGTAACGCCCACTAGCAAAATCAAAAACGTTTCTCCATCATAAGAAGTGAAGCTAAGCCCATGATTATCATGCGCTTGCCGGGTTAGAACCCGCAAACTTAGGTGTTATTTTAATCTATCGGTCATCCCGACACCTTTTCCTTGAAATTCATCATCAATTATTAAATTTATATTTAAAACTTTAATGTAGTAAAGTAAATAAAAATGCATGATGTTTATCCACTGCTGTCATAACTGTCATGTTGTGTAATATATTAGAAACATGACTTATGATCTTGCACAGAGTGATAAAAAAAGAAAAAATAATTACAAACTGCAATAAGAAGTTATAACTGTTAAACTCCCCTTTATCAGTTACGTGCACATTGTTGAAATTTCCTATTCTGACCTTTAGCGAGCTAAATTAACATCACAAAGCATTTTCCTGATATTCAACCTCCAAGGATAGTGCTTAATACGAGGCAACTGCGAGATAACCTTTGGTAATGTATGCATGTTATATATTCGATACAGCCACCGCTCTTTACAGATTAATCTTGTTTTAAGCGGCTGATACATCTGATGTAGAAGTTTCATATATTAGTATCAACTTGATAAGGTATTTGTATTATATTAGACTTTTTTTTATAGCGTTAAAAATATATTGTAAAAAAATAACGTAACAGAATTAATAATTTTAATTGAAAAAATAAGATGAAGAAGCAACTTTATTTTTACATTTATTTAATAAACATCGCACAAATGTTTCTTTTAATGTCGTCAAGGCAGGCAGACAACCAAATGAGCCACCAGAAGACTAAAGCTCCAAGGGCACTAATAGTTAAACTCGTCTTGCAAACAGCACCTGTCAAAACAAAAACAAAACAATCCACAAATCATGTACAAGTATAACATGTTATAACTAATAATAGAGACTTTCCAAATAAATCAACATTAAAAAATTATCTTTTTAAAGTCTAATCACTAAAATACCATTTCCATACACTAAACGGCCAAACGTTTAATAAAAAGATTATACGAGTAAATGTATGAAAGTAGGTCGCATGGAATCCATGTCATCTTCAGGGACCGAGACATTTAAAAGAACCAAATATAGATACCTTAAAATACCGCATTATAAATAGTTGAACTTGGTGTTTCTCTGATCTCTGAACGCACTAGCGCGAGGAATTTTAGTGACGATACAACGCAATGTCTACGATTGCCAAAACACTGGGCACACATTAACGTCTGTACGAAAAAGAAAGTAAGAGCTTTATCCCCATTACTTAACTATTATTTAATTAAAACTTAAGAGTATTTTACCTTTAATAAAAGTGACTAATGAGTTTATTTCGCTTTTGTTTTCCGTATTAATGTCTGTCGTTAGACATCCAAAAAATTACAACGTTACGTATTTAAGTTTGTTTTGATTATTACAAATAGATTTGTTGCGCGCTGTTTTGAAAATAGCACCTTATGTGTCATCAAAGTACGGCTTCTGAATCGTTATGAGACCATCAAAACATACAATTATTAAGGGACAAAAAACACACGACTTTAATGACGTCAAACTAGCAGACAAGAGAAGAATTTTCCGTTGAATTTATTGGAAAGCGATCACGGTTGACTGCCAATGTGGAATGTTGCTTGTCAAATATTGTACGCGTCGGAAAAATCTCATGTTTTATTCCGAGCCCTCAAAACTGGGAATACTAGTGAATTATTTGTAGTATTTATTTATCTCCTCGTAAAGATTTTTTCTCTGTTTATGATTACAATATTCTGTAAACACTCACTGCCCCCGTTTACAACGGAGCTTTAATAAATTATCGTATACGACAACACGCGTCTAAATATAAATCAGTCGAATATGAAATAGAAAAGTAAGCGATGGTAATCGCTCGCAGTGGAGCCGCGTACGTCACATGCGAGCCGTATAATAAAATTTAAAACCAGGAACCATTCGCGGTCGGATTTACAACGTTACCGTCGGCGTATTAATTATAAAATCTCTTCATAAAAGCGTTGCCGGTCTATCGGTTGCAGTACGCACACGCGCCCTTGGTGAATACACAATAAAATGTATTTTTGGCCCGGTCCATTGCCAACCGCAACGCAACAGCCGCGGCGAAAGAAATACCGCGTAAAGCAGAGCACCGTTGGGCTTGCGTCGTAAATTTTAATTTATGCGTCGAAAACGTGCATTCGCGTCGCTAGTAAACATTTACTTATCGCTTAACCCTACACGATAACGTAACGCGCAAATCACCCTCGACGCCACCACCACCCCCTCTATTAATCTTATAAAAACTACACTGATTATTTCAAAAGTACCATCTACTGGAAATAATAATATACGCACTATTATAAAGCTGTACAGTTGATAAACATGACTTTAAAAAGAAGAATTAATTGATTAAGTGATTTCTTTGATGAAGCTTCTATAATATAAAAAGCCAAAAATATATATTGATAAAACAAGACGGTATTTTTTTTTTAGTAAAAGGTCACTTAGGATTCTCGTTTAAGATTTAAAATATTGTAATGATTCGCCTACTAATATTTTACCTATATTTTATGCAACTGTGTAATTATGCTTATGATATAATTGACAATTTTATTAAATAATATATAAAAACGTATTCGGACGTGTTTTATACTAAACAGCTAATCTATAATTATGTAAGTATGAAGGAATACGTTACGATGATTGCAAAGGTCAATAACACCGACGCGAGTTTTACAACCTGCCTTCTCTCGATCGAATATAAAATAGACAACACATTGAGGTAAAAAGGGAATTAAGATAAGAAATAAGATTGCTTTCTGAGAAGTAGTAACTATGTTAATTTTTTTTACTATTCTTTTTTTACTACATATACTATTATATGCAGGCAGACGAGCAAATGTGCCACCATATAGTGGTCACCACTGCCTGTAGACATTATACTGGCCCTGTAAGAAATATAATATAATATAATATGCTATGTCCTGTGTCTAGTTTCTGTAGTTTAACTGTCTTACACACACTTGTACTGCAAATAAATCTTTCGTTTTCGTTTTTTATTTACATTTGTAATAAATACTTTTTAAGCGACTTCAAACAAAAGGAAATTATCAGTTCGACGTTTATCTGTGTAGATGTAAGATTTATATGTGATAGAATTTAATTATATTTTATTATGATGATCCATTTAGGCTTCCAAGCACGTGCGCTTAATTTCGTAAGTGTAAGTTCGTATGTGTGTTTGTGAGTTTGTCCACGAATTTCTCGAAAACTTAGTCGTACCGAGTACCGTCGTACACTTCAATTTAGGGTACAGTCTAAATTTCATTAAAATAGTAGTAGTACTTAATAAGTATTAATATTTGTTATGTATTAAGTAATTTTTTTTTTCAACTTGTCTTTGTTCTGTGCTGGCTAACACCGACCTCAAAAAACTTGTCGGCGTGTGTACTGAATTAGGTATATCTTAGACAAATGCCTTTTTTAATTTTTGGTTTTCCTACAAAATATTATTATTTTTATTTTTAGTTCACTAGCTGTCTCTAATTTTGAAGTCGGTTTAATTTTATTATTTATATTCAAGTACAGTAAATAAACTAAAAATTATTTTGTTTTATTTTACTTAGTGATTGATGATAGGACTAACCAAAAGTCCGTACAGTTGTACTGTAGGTACAACAAATTCACTTTTATGTACATACGCTTGGTGTAAAATATTAATAAATATAAATGTTATATTTTTACACCAAGCGTATCTACTATAATTTTATTCTAAACTATTTACATATAAAGTAAATACTTCTATTCTATTATAACAATAATGAGAATTATATATATATTTTTATAGTTGTCCGCTAATTACTTCGGGTCCTATTTCTTTAAGTTATCCTAAATTTCAAAGCAACTGTCTCACTCATTAGCAAAATTTGAACCGAATTAAAGTTTTTGATTGAAATATTTTACTAGAAATACACTTCGAAATGAACGTAGCCAAAGTGCTCTTACTGCCACTTTTCAATAATTGAGTCAGAAGCAATTCAGGTAAACGTCTTGAGGGTACTTCGTTAAAACTTACTCGTTAACGCTTTTTAAAAACGTGAGTTGTTATGATTTCTGAGGCTGCCTTTGCAAGAGTACCTGGTTGAAAGACGGATTTTATATCTAATAGTCAACGCGTATTAAAATGTTTTCACTAAAATTGTAAACATAATTTTAACATTCGATTTATGTGATGATACTTAAGGTTTTATGTCAAGTATTTTAACAAAGGTTACGTTTTACCTAATTCTATCCATAGTGGTGTATGCAGTAATAAAATCATTGTTAATATTACCAATTAAAATAACAGAAATTTTGACGTGTTAACAAAATAGACGTGTCGCTTCGAACTACAGGGAATTGGTTCGCTTCCGCTTCTCTATAACAATCCACGTGCTCCATCTGCCTTTTGTTTCATAATCTAAGTTTGTTATTATATATGTAATCTGAAACTGTTTTAATGTCGTAATTTCGTCATTATTATTACTCTTCTATGCAACGAATGTTAGAATAATAAGGTAAATCCACTCCCACACCTTCGTTAATTTTGAATATCGGTGGTACATGGTTTGAATGACAATAGTGCAAACTATTCTTACATATTCTTTGTAGTACTTATGAGAAGAGCAGCGAAATATTTTCAATCAGAACGATAAAAAAAAATAAAAAATATAAACTTAACCTTTTCGACAAATCACCTACTACTGTTATTGTAAATATCTGTTTTATATAGTTACGTACAGATAAAAAGTATATTATATCGATAAAAAAAAAATATTTTACTTGAATTCACATTTCACGTTCCTAACTTGATATATGTCGAGTCGTGTGTCATTTCTATTTATATGCAAATGTAACAAGCTGGAAAACGAGCCGTTCCGTTCTGTCGGGAATACGATGCAAGCCAGCACGTTTGATTAATCCTTCAAGCTGACACACTACAGTTTATTTGCACTGAAACGTTCTATAAACAAGACATCAACTAGTAAGATGTTTGTGAAACATTTTGCATAAATCCAGACTATCTGCTATTAAGTATTACCTATTACACCTGTACTACTGATAGTTGGTACACCTGTATCTACTTCCTGATGTTCCTACTCTATGACTGTAAATTGTATATTTGTTAATTCACACTTGCCGATATTTATGACAAACATTGTCTATCTAATATGTCTTAACCTAAATTCTCCCTTTTTTAACGTAATTGATCTTGTTATAAATATAATACGTTTATAATGAACAACTAAGATTATTTTAGATTCTAAAATATTTATTATTTTATATACGAAATTAGATAACTTTTCAATAATAAAAACGAAGTGAGTTAATATCGTCCATGTTACTACACTATGAGTCAATAAAAACAACTACATGTACTACTGCCTGTAAATATCCCACAGCTGGGCTAAATCCTAAAGCCTTTTTAAGAATAAGGTAAGGGCATATTCCCCAACCCTGCTCTAATGCGGGTTGGTGGATCACATTGGGCAGAATTTCGTTGAAATTAGACACATGCAGGATTCCTCGCGATTTTTTCCTTCACCACCGAGCTCGAGATGAATTATAAACACAAATTATGTACATGAAAATTAATTATCAAGCAATCATTGCTTAAGATGTACGCGTTATAATCACTGGACCATCTCGGCTCAAATAAAAATGAGCCAATGCATACTATTAAACCAGAATAAATAAAAATAATTGGTATTTGACAGTATAATAACTGGAGAGCTGTTGGTACCCCCAAACGGACCTGTATCTAGCACTATTATCGAACTATTGCAAAACGTGAGCCGTTGAAGTTTTTACAAAAAGCGTACTGTATGTACTCGACCGTTGCCACTCTAACTATGAAACACATACATATATTTATGGTACATTCAATGTATTAATGAAATCTTCTCTGAAATAAAGATTACAGGATTAATCAAGACTTGCTATCAGGAATGGGCTTGTGACGAGACAATCGTGTAAACGTAGACCTGTAATTCATTATCTCTGTACGGACCCACTTGTGATCTAACTTCTTGAAGTAATCTCAGGGATGATCAGTCCAATTTAAATAATATTTTTTGCAAATAAATTTAAAAAATATATAGATTATAACATGAGTGCTACGAAATACGAAAGGATATCTGTTAACTGATCACGTAATATAGTAGAAAATTTAAAAGGTAAGAAATCGTGCCGTAAGAGATATCACCATAAGCATTTTCTTTAATCAGAATCTAAATACGTAAAATTATATTATAATATATATTGTTATGCTATTAATTTTGATATTTATGAAATCTCGAATACTATTTCGTCTATGAAATGTTTTGATTACATTTAATTCCTGCTTAATAGTACAAACATAAAATAGGTATCTAATTTCAACATCCAAGGCCGAAGCTTAGACAAATACCAAGTACACGAGCTGTTATTACATAAAGTACTGTACTGGTAAATGTTTATTAGCACAAGTCATCGACAACCGTCCGCTCTTTAGGTACGCGCCATATATAAATCATTTTAATCGCAACACTTCACATTCCTATTTCAAACAAACATTCATCCTTTGTGTAATACGTATATCATTTTTATAAAAACGCTCGTAGATCAAAAATCCCTTTTTAGTTCCATGTTTTTTGTTTGTAGTTCTAAACAATAGCGTTTATGGCATTTTGTCAAACAACTATAGTTAAGAAACGCATAAATAATAGCGTTTTTAATAGAGCTAAATGTGTAGAAATGAATAGTAGAAAGACGTAACCCTAGTCACACAATACAGTATAAATTAACTTTACCGCTTTACATGATACAATAACAATGACTCTTGCAACTAACGACGTTCCTGCTCGGATTAAGCTCTCTGCAATTATTCGATTCGATGGCTAAATATCTAATAATGATACAAACTCTATATCCCTGGAAATGGGGACGTGCCCTATTGTGAGACGATACGTGCATTGATACGTAGGCCTCGTTTCATTTAGGGATGCGATGTCAAAAGCTAGAGCCTCATTGGAAAATATTGAAGCGAATTTATGGTGTTTGCAGTTTTAGCTTACCTCTACCATTTGGACCTTCGATGATTAGTAAGAAAACTTTTCTTAAACATAACACAGAAAAATGGAATTACGATTCAAATGAGTTTAATTATTTCCATTACTACTATTAAACCGCGTTCTTGCTATCATTGCACTTCCACTATTTCTAAACACGTGTTCATGTTTGTTTCAGTAACTAGTTATAACTTTGTTTTGTATATATCACCTTAAAAAGGAAATACCGTCACCCATTCCTCAGATATTTTATCACAGAACAAAAACACTTAGTATTGAAGTGTTCCGGTTCAAAGGGTGAGTGAGCCAGTGTAACAACAGGCACATGATATACAACATCTTAGTTCCTATTGGTGAAGCCTTGGCGATGTAAGAAAATGTTAATATTTTGTATAGCGATATTGTCTATAGGCGGCGGTGACCACTTACCAAGAGATGGCCCATTTGCACGCCCGTCATACGAGAACATTTTTTCTCTTATTATGCTTAAATCATATTCTATAATTTTATCTGAAACTAAAGAAGTAAATGAAACATTTACTTGTATCAATTTTTCCTTTGAAACGACTATAAATAAAACAATTTAAATTATTATCTTAGTATATACGCAGTACCTTATAGTAAATTATATACGTTATAAGTTTTGATGTTTAGTGTGTAATGTTGAATTTAAATACATAAATACAATCTTAAGGCGTGGATTGGTAACTCAAATGGCTTTATTTGAGTTATATTATTCATTTTATCTCGGTAACCGTTGCCGGGGAAACTTAAAAAAAAATTAGAACTATTAGAGGTAATACAAATAAATAAGCAAATTACCCACTGAATTTATTATTAATAGCTTTTTTTCACGCTACCAATCAAAATAATTCTTAATTTACATTGGAATTTTAAGTAACACTAA
This sequence comes from Vanessa tameamea, assembly GCF_037043105.1. NCBI lineage: Eukaryota > Metazoa > Arthropoda > Insecta > Lepidoptera > Nymphalidae > Vanessa > Vanessa tameamea. The sequence continues at coordinate 12,635,330 of NC_087341.1, read as the reverse complement.
GTCATCTTTCGGCTTATTTTTGTAGAATGTCTTTTTTGAAAGATTTTTTTGTCTAATCGATACGCAAAAATCGCAATGCAACACCTCTGTCGCCTAATAAATCAATACGGGACACAAATACAGGACACAGGGGAGTGAGGTTTCCGCGCGGCATATTTTTATTGGTAACGCCCAATCGAGCAAGGTCAACGACGTATCCTCCTCTCAGTCAAAAATCTTATCGCTAATGTAACAACTACATCACAAATAAAACTAAACTCTAAGTATCATTTCATTTTCTTGTAAACAAAGAGTTTTAAAACTGTTTTAAAGTCTAATAAAAATTCAGAGTCGCGAGACTTTGTAAGGTAAGGCGGAGCAAGTCAAGTTATACAATCATTACGCTTTTGTGGGAAAGGTAACGTATAACAGACGGGCTGTTTCCCACGACACATGGCCTTTATTACATCTGATAAATCCAACCCTGTCTTTTACATCTTGACAGACTGTGGGATAAATATACAGTAACAAACCTGAAACAGCCTGAAAACAATCATTTTTATTGTGTTTATTTTCTTTATTATACAGCAACGGTTATAACGAACGTTTATTTATTTACTTGTATATTGTGTTCTGTATTTTTGTTTCAACCATAATAAATTGTTATTTAACAATAATTTCATATCATGTAATTTTTTTATAGTTTTAATGTTTCTATTTTACTCACAAGTTAAGTATAATTATTGTGTTAGGAGGATTTTAATTATTATAAAGTTTATAAAATTTGAAAATTATTGTAAACGGGTCGAAAGTCCCAAGTGTTTGCAGTTCTATAGAAAGTCACATAATATAGTTTCACTTTCTTGACAATTTAAATAATTTATAGAAACTTTTATCGCCAAATCGATGACAATACAAGGTGTAAATTTCGTATTAAATGGAAAAATAAAAGGGCTTCTCGAAGCGTCTTTTCTTATATAAAATTAGTGAAATGCACATTTGTAACACGGTGTTTAATATTACGTAGTTACTTTGATAAGTCAATGATCATATAACGAGGAAATGTATTATTTGATGTTAAAGGTATAACATTATATTGTTTTTGCTTTGGATCAAAATATATAATCCTCATCTCTAGAAGCAGGCTAAACTAACTAATAAAGTAAACTCACAGCCGGTAAATATCTCTTACCTATTTGAACTTATTCCGCCACGTTGCACCAATGCGGCTTAGAGCTTTAGTTAATAAACAAACGGTACAATTTTATCAGTTCCATACAGTTTTCCTCGGAATGTTTTCCTTTACCACGTGAGGGATTAAAAACATAATTTAAGCATATGAAAACAAAGTGACCCCTGTTATAAATATATCCAATAAATATGTGTCGTAACAGTATTATTATAAAGTAAAATAGCCTTTAGGTCATATAAATTTTACGACGTATACTTTCTAAATAAAATGTATAATATAAAGAATTAAATTAAAATAGTACGCTGGTATAAATTCCAGATTCTATTTCTTATCTTTTAAATATCCGAATGCATACTAGGCTCAAATAGTGAATGACAATATTAATATCACGGAGAATGTTTAAAATTACGTTGGACTTAATTTTAATAATACAGTGTATGATATATGGTTAAGTTTTTCGAATATAAAATAAAATTACCTTACACTGTATAAATACGTTATAAAACACATTTTATAATAACATTATACTATACACCGTTGTCTTTCAAATATAAACAAACCAGCGTCTTTATACAAGTTTGAAATAACATAGACCGTCTTTCCAACGCTCATGTAGGACATTTTAAGTGTGAAGAATAAATAAAACGCCCTCGGTCTGACTCGCCAGTGAGGACGCGGTGAGATCGATTTATCAAGCCGTGCAGCATCCGCAATGTACCCGCAATATGCTATTGTGTAAATCGTCGTAAAATCTGCGTAGCGATTAAATATTATTATATAAATTTCTTCATATTTTATTTATAAATTTAAAACTTCTTCATTTTTGTATAAAACTACAGATGTTGAGGCCCTACATGCGCGCCTCAGGCAAATAAAATAGGATTTCTTTGCAGTTGTTTGAAATTTTAAGAAATCTTCTCCCTCAGGAATATCTAGCAACTGATATCTCGCTTATGGGTTGTAGTTCTATCGAAGTGCGAGTGACAGAAAATGCACAGAAAATGTACCGGTGTGTGCATAAATTTACGTAGTATCGATTGTGTACAAGACTAGTATTTGAGATTAGCTGTCATGGACAGTATTATTATATTTAGTAATGTAAGATATTACAATTTTTCAAAATAATAACGTAATAAACATTTATAATAATCAAAGATAAAATAGTTGATTATATTTTTCTCCGATTTTCTTCTATTTTTGTTTGGTACCTACTCATGTGTTAGTAAAAAGATATCGAATCGAAATATTTAATTTATATATGTTTCCATAACGTTATAAATAATATTTGTGGTCGAATTTCAACCAATGGTCATTAGCTAAAACGACTGACATTATTACGACTTCAAAGGATTTAAAAGGTACTTAAAGCCAGTGTGAAAATAGATAAACCCCGTCTTAACATTTAACACAGCCGTTTAGAATAATTTGTAAACATACAAAATACTTATCTAAATAACAGTTAATTTGTACAAATAACCAAAATTATGATATTTAATGTTCGACTATTCATTAATAAACGTATTAAGTACACTTCTACTCAAAATGGCTCGTACTTAAATTCCTAATTTTACGCTATTTTTTCCCTAGACTCTTGACTTACTCTTAACCTATTGGGGTAAGCAAGTGACTTCAACTTTCAAGTAAGCTTAAGAAGAAACGTCTAGAGGTTTTAAATTAAGCGATCTCGGTCCCTACTATCGAAGATTATGTAAATCAATGCATATTTCCATAGCTAGGATATTGCATCAAAATTTTAAATTATTTGTAGCATTTAAAGCAATTCGTTATTTTTGTTTAAAATTAATATACATCGTATTCTAAATATACACCATGTCTATAGATTATACGATAGAATTTATCATTAATGAATAAATTAAATTATATAAAATCTATAAAATAACATTTAAAAAAAAAAGCAGTTTTACTCAAGTCATTTGAAGTCAAAATTATTTGTAAAACAACATTATATTACTTACCATATATCTAAATGAAAAAGGACAGATTATTTACTTTTTTAAAAAATATTTTTTAATTATGCATTTTCGTAGACCATAAAAATCGACCACCAGCTTGAAAAATCTAACTCAGCATTGCACTGGCGACAAAAGTTCGACTGCGAATGCGAATGGCGTCGAATGAGAGTGTTTTTCACTTGTAATGAAACAATTATGTTTTATAATATATATTACATTCTATTTTTCTATTCTTAACTATTCTTTTAAATTTAAAATATTTAATGGTTTATTGGGATTCGGTTGTAAAAAAGCAAGTACTGTTTTATGTACAGAGTAGCACAGATAGCAAAAACAAAGAATTCATTTGACTGCATGACCAGAGAACAGTATGCCACAGAATATTGTACTATGAAATCACCTAATTAATTACACAGAACTAACTATATTTATGTACATTTTTTATCACTAATTCTGCAGAGTATTAATCTAGTACCAATCTATCAATACAACCGTCCTATTGGATATATCTAATGCTTCTCAACTTAAAATTCTCTACACATCTTGCACTGGGCTCAGTAAATTTAATTATTCATTATATTATTAAAGATATATTCAGGTATATTATTAAAAACAAAGGAACTTACCTAATTTCGGCCGCAGAAAGCAAATTACACAATTATAGTTATACTGCACAAATATTTGCGCAAACACAAGCGTCCTCTCACAATCTGCTAATACGATACGAAGGGAGAAATGAAGCGAACTATCTATCTATAATTTCCAAGGCACTTTCAACTTCCGGCCTCCGAACTGCTATGAAAATTTAATGAAATTAATTTGAAAAGTGGTACCGATATTTAAGTGCATTAATTAAAAAGCACAGAGTTTTAGATGTATATTATTATCAATATCAGCTGTGCATTTAAACTATGTAAACTTTGAAAAATCGTAACTTCATATTAATAAAATCTACCACCACAGCTAAGATTTTAATTCCCCTCAAATAATAAAATCAATTTGAAACTGTATCTTTAAATAAGCTTGTCTTACAAAAACAATAGGTATCGGATAATCTACGACTACTTTGACATATGAACTCAAAAGTTGGTTATTATTTGCTTTAAATAATAAATAAAAGATTAATAATATGTGTTCCGTTTTGACAATTCACTGCACTTACCTTACATGTTATATTTGATTGAAGTTTTAACGAATGATAGATAAAACTTCAACGATCGTCGTTTATTTAAAAATAGGTCAGGATAAGATTTAAAACAGTATCTAAATAGTGATAAAATGAGATAATGTTCGACCTTTACCTGAAAGCTTACCGGGACGATTTGGTATTTCCACGTGGGCGAAGGCAAATGCGCCATTACCCTACAGCGGAAAATTGTTCACAATAATATCTTGTCATTCCGTATGCATGTAATGTAAGTGACAAGCTAACAAGAACCGTTATCGTGTTCCTCGCAAAGCATTACATTATGAGTTATGACACGTTCGCGATCTCGACCTTTCTCGGTCATATCACATGAATGGCACACCCGCACCTCGTTAAGAAAAGTGCATTGCTTCTCGACCTTGGCCCCATACCCCATGCATGGGTTAGCATGTTGAAATGTGTCGAGGGAAAGGGTTGAGTGTTTAATAAAATATATTCGTTACATTTGTTTGTTGTTAGCCTTTTATTATTGTCTAGGTAATTTTAACATTAATTCTTATTGAAAGGATAAGTTGATTTTGTTTTTAGGAGTTATATATTTTTATGTTTTATCTTTTAAGAAGAAATATTTCAAATGACCCAATTAAGATTAAAAACCTATATTGTACAGAGCATAATGTTGGTTTGAAGCTGAGGAATATATCACCATCGTAATTTTCCATTTATTACTAAACAATATTCCGACTTAATCTATAACAAGGCTGTAATATCTCCTTAACATAAATCAAAGGCTACGCTTCTTTGCAGTGCAATTTAATGGAATTTATTTTCATGACAATTTCCTAGCATAACAAGAAAAGAAAGATAAAGCTTTTCTAATAAAAGTCAGTTAAACCAAGTTGAATAATAAGGTTTGTTATTATAATTAATATAATTAATTGTTCGGAATCTGTATTAAAACAATGCACGGTCCACAGCGTAACTAGGTCAGTTAGTGGTCAGTACAACATGATTGTAAAGCAGATATTCGAATGAGAAATGGACTTTCTCCTTGACTCTGATATCCATCTTAAAGGTATTGTTTAATAAAAGGATTTTTACACAAAACAAAACTGTACATTTCAATCTACATTAATAGAGAGCGCACTTTTGTTGACGATTATACTTGTACACTATAATAGCCTGCGAAGTTGACTGACCAGCCAACCCTTGAGAGTGGTCGAAGCCGGTCAGGTGGCCATAATATTCAAGTAATACTATAACATAACAACATCGTCTATATAAATTATTTTGGTAGACAATTTATATGTTCACGAAATCTCAATAAGCAGAAGGTTATCAATAGTATATATACGTATATTTGTAATACTAAATAACTATCTTGTTAACAGGTAAGCGGGCTCAAATTTGAAACTCAACTTCGGACTTTGAACCAGTTCCCGGAAACACTGCTGGGCGATCCTGCTAGGAGGATACGATACTTTGACCCCCTGAGGTAAGAAAAATATATTCTTTATACAAATATCAAATCAATATAAATCAAATATAAATCAATTTAATCAACATGTCAAAAGTACTAAATAGTTAACACAAAATCTTATTTTTTTAAGAAATTGTTTAATTAAATTAATTAATAAATAATTATATATTTATTAAATGTGATGACTGTTCTTCGCATATATGTTTAAATATTATTATATTTAGTAACTGAAATATAAAATTTTATTGAAAGTAAACAAATTTTAACAATCCTCTGTGTGTCGCTACCTGAAACGAGCTAGGAAACGTAAAAGACGCTGAAGAAATTATGTTTTTAGTTTTTTAACGTACAAGTATATAATTATTATCACTACTTTAAGAAGCCATAATAAATCCATTTAGATAGCAAGATGGTAGATATAGCCGTTTTTGAGAGTGTGATGTCAGTAATTTTGTCAGATTATGTTATTTGTTGCCCAGAAGTCTGACTGTCTGTCTGTATGTCGCTACATTTGACATGCTCTAACACAAAGACATACCATATTTAGCTATCGATAGCAAGCAAAAGATTGTAGTTAAAATCCTGTATTATTTTTTTATCGGGTAATATTACACTATTAAGTTTCTTGTTTTTTAATCCACATTGACAAATATTAACTTACAACATATATTTTGATTAATCTCTTTTTCTTATTATATTTTGAAGTACAATGCAGTATATAGTTTATATAGAAAATTTCCAATTACATAAGAACCTTATTTAAAATGTGTTGTTGTTGCAGGAACGAATATTTCTTCGACAGAAACAGGCCGTCCTTTGACGCCATCCTCTATTATTACCAAAGCGGGGGTCGACTACGTCGGCCCGTAAACGTCCCTCTGGACGTCTTCTCAGAAGAGATCAAGTTCTACGAACTGGGGGAGCAGGCCACCAACAAATTCCGGTTATTATTATAGCCTGACACTCAATTTCAAACATTACATAAGACATGGTTGATTTGTTACCTAAAACGATCTTTTATTAATAATTTCACAAAATATTTGAACATTTATACATACTTTTAAAAACTTGAATATTACCTTCAAAAATAAATGTAGATTTATTAAAAAATCAAGATAGTACATGACATTCAAAAATTGTAATTTTTGAATTGAATTTCTATATATATTAAAAACAACATATATCGCTTTACAGTAATATTTATTATGATATAAAATTTAAATTCTGCAAACGTTTCCTGATAATATATTCACTTATAATTACTTATAATTTACTTCATATGCAAAAATATTTAGTACGCCGTAATAATGTAACGACTGAATGAATTATAACAACAAATTACGATTTCAGTTCGATTTTGTGATTACTTTACATTGTAAATGTATTCCAGCGTGCTTCGATGCGAACATTTATATTGCTGCTATTTATAAAATGTAACAACTGCTTATGCAGATTTACAGATATGACAGAGTGTTATTTTTTACAGTGAGGATGAAGGTTTCATAAAGGAGGAGGAGAAACCCCTGCCGTCAAACGAACGCCAGCGCAAAATCTGGCTGCTGTTTGAATACCCGGAAAGCTCCCAGGCTGCCCGTGTCGTTGCTATCATCTCAGTATTCGTCATCCTTCTGTCCATCGTGATCTTCTGTCTCGAAACTCTGCCAGAATTTAAACACTACAAAGTTTTCAACACCACCACCAACGGAACCAAAATCGAAGAAGACGAAGTGCCCGATATCACCGACCCCTTCTTCTTAATAGAAACACTCTGTATAATCTGGTTCACCTTCGAATTGATAGTACGGTTTCTTGCCTGTCCTAATAAGTTCAACTTCTTTAGAGACGTGATGAACATAATAGACATAATAGCTATTATCCCCTACTTCATTACCTTGGCCACCGTCGTCGCCGAAGAAGAAGATACCTTGAACCTACCAAGAGCTCCGGTTTCGCCTCAAGACAAATCCACCAATCAAGCCATGAGTCTCGCTATACTTCGGGTAATTCGCCTCGTGCGAGTCTTCCGAATCTTCAAGTTATCGCGACACTCCAAGGGCTTACAAATTCTTGGACGAACTCTTAAAGCATCTATGAGAGAACTTGGGCTTTTAATATTTTTCCTCTTTATCGGTAAGTACCGTTTTATAAATCAATCGATTTTTCTTTTAGAAGACTTCCGCGAGTTTCTTTATAAATTGTATGTTCACATCAAAATAATACTTTTTATTCAAAAGTATTATACACATATAACAAATTTATTCCAAAATAATCAATAAAAGTAGCATAATCAAAACTCCAGGATAGGTTAAGGAAATATGTCTGAAAAACCTCTATTCGATGAAAGTTTTATGTGGCTTAAAAATAACAGCTTCATATAGGAATAAAATAAGGAACTGTGGATTGCGTCATAGTGGCATTTGATGTTACTTACGCACAATCATCGAGGCCATGGAACTGGGCGCTGCGGGTTGGCTGCGGGCGTTCGTGCACCAAATATTTTGTGTTCACAGGGGTGGTCGTGTTCTCAAGTGCAGTTTTCTTTGCTGATAAAGATTGTCCCGATTCAAACTTTTCCTCCATCCCTGATGCATTTTGGTGGGCCGTCATAACAATGACTACTGTTGGCTACGGAGACATGAGGTAACCACCGTCTCGCGACCCGCCCGGTGCCCACCTGCAGTCACTCCCTCGCACTGTAATCCCACTGTATGCGCGTTCGTATGTGCTTAAAGGTGTGGTGCTGTTTTCATCTGCGGTGTACTTCGCGGAAGCCGGAAGTGAGAACAGCTTCTTCAAATCCATACCTGATGCGTTTTGGTGGGCGGTCGTGACAATGACGACCGTAGGATACGGCGATATGACGTATGATACAGCGACTTCACCCTAAATATCATCTATGCCTTCTCGTCATTTCATTTTATCGTACAACTTTACATCGGCATTTTAACACGGTTGTGATTTATTTCGCCACATCATGTAACTTACGCTTTAAGTTTGATTTTATCGACGGCTCGCCTAGAACATAACCGAACATTTTTATCTATACTATTTACTTAAACAGACAATGCACGTTCAGACAGTTCGTCGTAGACATTTATTTATTTACATACTATCAAATATTCCACTGGACTCTCACAATTTTACATGGAAGCATAGTTGTAAAATTTTCCACACAAAAAATATTTTTAACAACGATATTTCTTTTTACCACAACAACCGTCGTCGGTGTGACAATCGCCCTTTCCAAATCGTTATCAAATGAAAAAAACGCTTTTACGTATAGAGATGCACTTCAACTCTGATAAAATAAATGTAAAAGATGAATTTAAACTGTGGAGGCTCGTTGCTTTGATATCAAGTTGAAGTGGTCCTGTTGGTGTCTCGATGTCCACGTCCTACTGTTAAATGTGCTCCTACGTAATGCTTTCGCTGAAGTATCTTTGTACAATGTTCCTGTCCGATGTGTTGTTGTTGTGATTGTTATAAATATTAAGGATCTAATATAGCTTATCGAAAATGGTGATTATAAAGGACTTGCACTTATGTTGATTTCATTTCTCAACAGCTGTTCTTCACATAGCCACATTTACATTATTTTGCTATTCTTCACCCAGTGCTGAATCTGTCCTGATTACCACATATTCATGTTAATCATTTTAATATCCAGAATCCATATTGTTCTGGTAAATTTTACACATTTGCTACTATGTAAAATTGTCGATCAACCATTTTACTGCTTATTCTTTCCGTCGCCTATCAATGTTTAGTTTTCACACCATTTTCGATTTAGGATGTACCTGTATACTTTATACGTTAGACGTAAAGTGGCGTATTGCATGTATGCTGCAATGTTTATTATTTTCGTTTATGGTAAATAGTTTTCCTTTAGATAATTTAATGCATTAATTATAATATCATTTTCGTTTTACCTTTATAATTTATATGAGATTCCTTTTGATTTTTGATGTCCAAAAAAGCTCAAGACTCGGTGCGTTAAATGTATTAATAGCCTCTATAATCTATTTTTGCAAGCGAATTTATAATCTGTTAATACGTTTAAGACTGGAGTTTTGGTTATTTTGGACATAGTGCTAGCGTTAAAATTTTGCTGTGCGATTAATGCAAATGGCAGGTATAAATTTGCTGGCGTGTGTGAATGGTGACGTATGAAATTGTATTTAAAATTATAAAATATATCCAATTTTGCAAAAAATATTAAATAAACTTTAACCAGAAATTTTTGTTTTTATTTTTATTTATTTTTTTATTTTTAGTGCATCTATTATATTATTCCCCGTGCAGGGTGTATGAAGCATGTTCATAATCATTGGGCTTATATTTTTTGAGCTCTGTATCACCAATGACTCAATCCAACTATGAGATATACAACGTTTTCTTTCCGATAGGCCTGTTGGAGTGTGGGGTAAGATCGTGGGATCGCTTTGTGCGATTGCTGGTGTCCTCACGATCGCTCTGCCGGTGCCTGTCATCGTATCTAACTTTAATTACTTCTATCACCGTGAGACCGACCAAGAAGAGATGCAGTCCCAGAACTTCAACCACGTCACAAGCTGCCCTTACCTGCCCGGGACTATGGGCGAACCTTACTTGAGTAAGTTTTTATTAAATATTAGAGATCACATTGTAATGTTGCATTTACTCTAATTCTTTGTATAGAAATCTATCTAACAGCCACTTATATCGATCGATTATTGTTAACCAATAGTTCCTGCACAAGAAAAACATTTTATTGAAAAATATATTGAAATAGCATCAATAAAAACTTATATCTAAAACGGTAAATTTTTTATCTGTTTTATCTGTTATTACTTCAATTATATTTAAAGTGTGTTCGATTAAAATCACTGTCAATTACGCAGTTGATCAATGAAAACGACTTGTGTGAAGGTGTTTTAACAAATGTCGATTAAATTGTAAACGAACGTGCGATTATCAAACACGAAACAATTTTTTGTTTATTTCCCATAGTCATTCCCTTATCTTTAATTTCATTTCCGCATGCAAAAGCCGCCACGATACAATGTGCACGTTTCGCTTTTTCCTTTTATTTGTTTTTTTTTAAGTTCATTTTGAATACTTTCAGGTGGGAAGGACGATGAGAGAGACGAGTTCTGCGGTGATCATTGACTATATAGTGTTGTGCGTTTGTTTGTTTAGTGCGGATTAGATTTTATCGATAGAGACGATCTTTGTGATATTATGATAAGGCCAGAAGTGCAGTGTTCATGTAAATATTAGCATAAGTTATATGAAGATGCCACATCAAAAGTTGTTGTTTATTTTGTTCTTAATTATGTTTGCGATGTTATTTTATTTGAAGATAATAGAATTTTGATCGCATTCTGAAATGCTTGCCTTTTTTTGTTTAGCACTTCGAAACAGTTAAATAGTTTAAATAACTTTAAAGGCCGTGAAACAATTAGTCAACTATTAAGTAACTTATTAATTCTTTATAGTTATTTGTTGAACGGATATTTAAAAGACGGTAGCACGGCATACTAGTTTTAAAGCGGCTTAAACTGTTCTTCAAACATTTCCATGCCCGCTGGGAAGTAAGCCGTCGTTTTATTTCTTTCGCCCGCACTATCTTAAGCTCCTTCTCAAAGAATAGATAAGACGTAGCGAAGTTTTCCTCGTAGCAAATTCAATTCTTATTTTATTTTTCATCGTGTAGGTAACGGGCACTTTGTTCACATAAAGTGCGGGTTTATTGGTGCTTACAAATGCACTAAAAATAACGACTCAATACGATAAAAATCCTATATGGACTGATTTATGTACACAGACATTTTTTTCCTACATTAAAGTATTTAGAAAATCTTCTTCACATTAATAAATATTACAATTTAATTTCAAAGTAAATTCGAAAGAAAATAGTCAAATTAATGATTACTTAAACTATCTAGCTTTTAACTAAAAAAATCTTATTTTATATTTAATTGTAAGCACCTTATTCAGCTTTTCGCTGTCAGAAGTAAGTTTTTTTTTTATTATGTTTGCTTGTTTTTTTTTATCTGTAATTAAATTTTGCATTTTATCGCTTTTATGTGTTTAATGATATTTTTTTGCTTTTGCTTATTACATTTCTTTATCAATATGTTTAATTAAAATGAAACTGACTGGTAAGGTATAAATAAACAACATTCACAAAAATCGAACGTAGGCTTTATGTGAAATGTTATTTAGACGCTCTTTTTTAGGCTAATTGATTAGAGTTTTTATAAGTATAATGCTATAGTAGTGTAGGTTAGAAGATTTTATCAAAATTTATGAATATAATATTACATCTATATTTCGAATTGATTTTTAACATATACTTAAGCGATAAAGTGATTGGATAATCATACATTTAATTGAAGCCGCAGGACTCATAATTCCACATTGGTTTAATTTTGTATGTTTTGCATTTATTTGCAGTATAGTCGGTCAGTTCAGATTTAAAGTAAATGTTTGTAAACATGTCACGTGTCTCTGTTTAGAAAACATAACGTAGTGAATATCGGGAAAACGATAGTGAAAGCAGTCTGCACTCTTCATTTTCCTTTCATTAAATATATATCTCGCCGCTCGTGTTTCATGTTTTTCGCGCATTAATTCATTTTATAGACATTAATAAATCGTTCTGTTTTTTATTTTGTGATTTAAATCATAATTCTAATTCAAAGGAGGATTAATATCGTCTACACGGTGTATCGATAATATCCTTCAATATCAATATCTAGCATGGCGACTCTTTTTTTTTTTTTTTAATTTTAATTATAGAATATACATTCCAGAACGTAATTATAAAATAACTAATTAATCAGAAAGCGAAAAAGTCTTTTAGTTCTTTTATTCTCCTCTTTTTAAGTGTAAACATTTCCATCCTCGTAATAAAAGTCAAAAGGGTGTAGTAAACAGAGGCTATCTTTATAAAAACAAATCAACTCTTCATTGTTTCACAAGACAACAAAAGTAGTGCCTTAATTGCATTTGTAAAACTTCTTTATTTCATTGTTACCATCTGGCTTTATGATATTTTACTCTAAAACTCCATTAAAAAGTAAACGCTACCGCATATAATAACAGCGTATGAGCTTGGATATTGCTACAGTTTTATAGCTTATATTATCTGTACCAAATGCTGTTTTGGATAGGACCTTAAAACTGTGTTACATGTAATTGACTATGTACAGCGTCAGAAAAACAATCGGAAGAATTAAACAAAATCTATTTTATGTAGATACCTACACATACCAACCAATAGATTACTAACAGTGTCTATTAAATAAAGAAATATAATAAGGTACTCTTAATTACAAGATGGACATTAAACTCAACCAATTAATTCTTTTCACAGCATACGTCACTCAATTTCTTTTTCCAAAAGTACTCATCAGCATTATCCGAGCACTGATTTTCATCAAAAGCACCATAGATTAATATAATGCAAATATAAACTCGATTGCGTTCGCAACGACATCTAAAGGTATCATACGTTATACGGTGTTCTTCTCATAAGGTCCCATCGTAACAACATTTGAGACGGGTAATAAATTGTAATTTTTTGTACAAAGATAATAACAAATGTCGTAAACAGTTTCAGGACCCATTAAGAAATCATCAGTGAGCGATGATTCATCGTCCGACATGATGGAATTAGAGGACTCGGCCTTAGCGGCAGATCCTGCTAATCTAGAGAGCAACATGCGTCGGCTTCGTGAGGAGGAACGTCTTCTTCTAGAGCAGCAAGCAGCTATGGAAGCTGCAGGGAACGTGGACGACATCGCCGCGTTAGAACACCAGGATTTACTGCGCTTGAATCAAGTACGTTTTCAGTGACTCACGCCATTCAACCACGACCATCATAAATAGCGCGAAGCACTATACACTTCAGGTATATCAAAGCATTGCGAATGTATTACAAAATACTCCACAAGTAAGTGACTTAAGTTTGTACAACAATTTATTTTTCTTGAATACTTATGTAAATATATTATAATTTAGGGGGAATCATTATAATGAAAGAATAACCATAACTATAAACATGTTACTTTTTGAGCCAACATGAATAAACTGTGACAAAGTAATCCACTTAAACTAGCTAAAGCAGCAAGAGGTGCAGAAGCAACAAACGCGACAGGCGAACCGGTCAAACGCGAACGCGCCAGACAATCGGCGCGGCGAGCTGCGCAGACGCACGACGTGCAATGTGCGCGTCAACCACTTGCACGCTGCTTCGGGCGCTGAAGCCCTGGAGACAGACGTCTGACCAACGAGTAAGTTACCATATTTTTATTTCCACGGACAGATTATATTATTGAGATTTAGAGAGCATTGGGAACTGCATTTATTAGTCATCATATCATTTGAGATCTGAAATGTGGTTACAGTTAATATTTATCAACTTATTGCTGTAATTTTATAATGAACATCATGTATTCATAGAATGTGATTATTATTTTCAGATAAGTTTTCAGATTTTAAATCATATTAGTTGTGATAAATGGAGGACAATCAACAACGTTAAATAAAAATAATAACTCTTTCACAATTCAAAAATCATATTATTAAATAGTAACTAACCATCGCAACGATAAAACTCAAAATAATGTAAAATAAAACACTGTAAAAGACATCATAGTAAAGCATCGATTCAACAAAAACAAAAAAAAAACTATCTTAAAGAACTCGCAATCCACGTTGAACAAAATATTTTGTGAAGAGCGCCCAAAGGCATACCGCAGACGGCAACTCCGAACAGACTGAAGTGAATGGCTTATGTCAGTGACACGGCGTGATGCAGCCTCTTCGATCGCGACGTGAATGGAAGGGGGTGATCGATAGCCCGCAGCGCACCCGTGACGTCACATCCACGGCCCGTCGACCCGTCACGTGCTCAGCACGACCCGAATCGGTCCCACATCACCCCCTGTCCTATATTACTTTAAACTATTGTTGTGACAACTTTTACTTACCTAAATTTCGGGAATTTTCAAAGAACATTTTTGTTACTAGACCATTTAATATTTATTTAATTGAGTAATAAAAACACTTAGTTCCTATTTAAAATATATGTAAATAGCAATTAGGTGTTTGTAAAATAGCAACTCTTCTGTTTGCTGAGAATTTCCGTCCAATAAAATATGTAGCTACTAAAAAAAAGACATAATTATCAAATCAAAATACAAATAATAATTGAAAGAACACTGAATAATACACTAATTCGAGGCGTAAATTGTGTTACGTTACTACATGATTTTGTAGCAAAGAATATGAAGTTCACGTAAGCGATTTAACGCGCCTGCTGCATTGCGCCTATTATGTCACATGTCTGAGCTTCTTGTGTGGACGACAGCCGTGAAGGCGATCATTTAAATAACCGCGTTCCAACAATAAATAGGACTCGACTAATAAGGTTCATTTTTGCGTTCATATTTTACAATATCATATATTTTTGTATTTGCTTTTTATTTATAATAATGGTGTTTTTTTTTTCTCTTAGCTCAGGGGAATTATCTAGAACATTTAAACTTTAATATCAGCTTGTAACAGCGCCCTTCATTTATATTTACCCTTCATATTGTAATTCAAGTTTTAATAGGCTATCTTTTTTTAAATATCTAAATATATATATATATTCGTAACCAAATCTAAATCTTTAATAAAATTAAAAAAAATCAGTATCCTATTTGACGCATTCTGCTTTTGATCAAAAGTAATTGAAAATCAAAAATAAATATTTTTGCAAAGTAACAAAAAAATCGCAAAATTAAAATGTATTAATTGTGTCTTCTTGGTTTGTTTATAAGAAATATTGTTGAACTTTTAAAAACATGAAGAGGTTTTCATTACATACTACATTCACATATTATCGGACTTGAGACATAAAAAAATCATTGTTATAAAATCATCGATCGAATTGTGAATAGATTCATAATGAAAAACAAAAGAATAGCGCATCACATCTTTTAAAATTTTATTTTGTAATCTAATTATAAACATTAATGCATTTTTCGTTTCTTCAGTCACCGTAGACATACATCATAACCCGGGACAGTCTTAAATTGTAAGTTAGTCAACAGAAAACGTAATTAGCATGAAAACTTCTTGCCGTAGATCTATCAAAAAGCAACCTGCGATTTATTACTCAGTGTTTATTTGATATCTTTTTCATAGAACTTCGGCTTTAGACTGGGACCCCGCTAGCCTTAATTTATTGGTGTGTTAAATGGTGATTATTATTTTGTATGCAGGCATGCGGTGTCTCTACCTCATCCATACGTTATCATGTCCCTCTGTCCCGTGTCTGGCTTTAGTTTTGTATTAAAAAAAAACGGTACGAAGTTGAAACGTCTGTCACCATTAATAAACTAGAAATATTTACATAAAATCACAGATTTAGAGGTAAAAATTGCATCTATGTCGACGAGACTTGTCTCTACCTATGTACTGCGTTATGATAGCAATTTAGTGATAAGAAATAAACTCATTCGTTCATTAAAATACCTTTCCTTATTTTTTTATTTTCTAGAGGATTTTATACATTGATTTTATCGATACCTTTTGTACTAATATTTATTTATTTACCTTCATTCATCAGAGTTTCAGGAAATGTATTAACCTTTTTTCTATGTACTTTTCATGTTTCTGGAGGACGTGAGTGGAGACGTAAAATATTATTACTAATCTAAATAATATTATGTATTATTGTTCGCGTAATAATATTATGTATATATAAAAAAGCCGTACAATTAATATCCACGGAAACGTAATTATTTATATCACGTATCAATATTAAAGCAACTTGCTCCCGTCACCACAGTCATCAAAAACCACAATGGATTATGCACGCAATCATTCTGATAGAATATTACGTATCGTTAACAGTTACAAGCGAATTTAATTTAGCAACTTAATTAAATGTATTTGTCCGACGTAAGTTATCTGTTTTAATAATAATTTGCATCAAATAAGACCCTCTATATCTGTGAAAAAAATAGAAATATTGTGCATTTAAAATGATTTCAAATGCATTCAAAATTTTGTTAATAACTATCAAAGACGTTTTGACATCGGCACGTGGTACTAGCTTTAAACCCCGACGAGGCTGTCGATTAACAAATTCAGAAATTCTCTCACGTATATCTGACTTTGTAACGAACGTAAATAGGTAATTATCGCTCGTCGAGTCGTCGGGGGTTAATACTTAATACATAGACGTTTACAACTTTGTTTTTGTTTTCGTTTTTTTTTTTACAGTTAAGTGTTCGTCCGATTGAATGTGTTGTGTAATTAATAAATAAAATGTGATCCCAGTCTTCGCACTAAATTAACAAATCACTCCGTACACTCAACTTGATCTATATATACTCTACCGATTGGCATTTGCTTGACAAAATATCTCAAATATTGAGAATCAAAATTATACCTTATTTCTTGCAGCATAATGTTTGTGGTTTTGTTATATGTTACAGTGGTAGCTAATAATAAATTGAATTGTGTTCTTATGTCTAGTAGGGTAACAAAATTCGCATGAACTCTCGAATCTTGCTCGAGCTTACGTCAGTTTACGCGAGAAGCTTGGTTTTCTTTCTCTGTATCTTTAAATATGCGACGCAATATCATTTCTATTTGATAGTTTGATACATAAGTTAAAAATAAAAATATGGCAGAGTTTGTTCATCATCATGTACCACATCGTAACTAAATAAATACAATTATTCTGAAGTACTCAGATATAAATGAAACTAAATAAATAGAAAATCAAGCTTAGTGTAAACTCGCTGCTCAACGCAAATCGAGAATGATTATACAATTGGCATAGTCGTTGTGATTGTATATCGTGAGTATTGCGTTATTATGTGCAGTCCTGTCAATACTGGCATGGCTTTGTGACGACCCCCTTCCATAGACAATGTTGTATTCACTGTTTTATCTGTTAGTTTAAAATGTACGCTAATGATAACACGTCATAGACAGATGTCACTGTTGTAGATAAATATATGTTTAATGTATGTGTCAAATGAGTGTTCGTTTTAATTATTAACTTAAATTAACAATATATTATTGAAAAATATCTTGAGTTATATCGAATATTAAATTTTTCTCTAATCGAATGGTTAAATTACTCCAAAAAATTAAAGTACAACATCAATATCCAAATAGGTGTTAACAAAGGCAATGACAAATTAATGCAGGAACTTAACAAGAAAAATGTGAAATAAAATCAAAAACGCTTGAAGGTATCGTACCAGTGGTTACAAGTATTAATGTTCGCTTGATGCGTTTCAGGTAAGGCGTGCCGGGAGGACGGCGAGCACGCGCATGCCGTATGGCGCGGTCGGCTGCCCGCGCGCTCGCCGCCCGCGTGTCACGTGTGAGCGTCGCGCCCGCCGCACGCCTGCCGCCCTCTGATCGCGACGGCGACGCTGCCGCGCGACGCCTGCACGCATGGTTGCACGCCCACCGCGTTGTCACACACTTATGAACTATTTATAGATGCTTCGATTTCGAGCGATCCTTTAGTTTTAAACAAATACTAGCAATCAAGTTTTTAACGACTTACCTTCTATAAATAATATCTTTGAATACGCTTGTACCTACTATGAGTGCAATTCGCCTCGGCCCTTATTGTAAATAAATCCAGAAAGCTTACAAACCGCTTCGTACACTAATAATTTATACAATTCGATACACATGTAATATTAGGAATTATACTACTGACGACTTATATGTATTCAAATAGGCCTATTATGAATCACTTTAAGAGGCGTTAGCTTCGAGTGACGCCACATTTGTAATACGTACATGCATGCGTAATGCGCCTAATGCATAAAATGACTTGACTTCGGCGAAGTGAACGTGTTGTTGTCTCTACGACGCTGCCCAATCACTCGCGCTTGATACTGATTACTGTACACTCAATGTGACACAAATGATTATTTAAAAAGCCTACGTGGCTACGCAACAATTTATTTAAAGCCGAAATTCAGATACCGAGATAGTCCACTTCGAAGACAGAGCCGATTTAACGTAGAGGCCGTAGAATCTACCAAAAGGTACGAGTACGACCAAAGACTGAACGCATCGAATGGATTTGACGCCGAAATATAAATTTCTCTCGCATACAATAATTTCACGGAAAATCCAGTAAGCCGATATTCAGCACAAGGTCGGGCCTGTGCGCCTTGTCGCTAATCTCGTACCATAGTAGACAATCGCTTCAATGGACTCAATCAAAGTACTATTCCGGTATAAAATTTAGAGTTGGATTTAAGGTACGGTGAAACGCGGTCGAATGAGTATTCAGAACGAGGTGATTTAAATATATCAACCTCGTGTTGTCAGGAACGTAGTCGTAAGATTAATGTCGTATGTTTTAAAGATTGCCAATGTATAAGCCCCGTGACACACGGCCGTGATCCCGACCCGCTCCGACTCAATGTTGAGACAGCCTCGGCCGCCTAACAGCAACTAGCATCGTAGTTTAATGATTATTAATCATAGGTTTACATAACTCTGCTTGTTGATGTATCTTATATGTTACTACATTTAAAGGCTTTATTCGTTAAGTATACAATACAGGATGGTTGTGAACAGAGAAATGTTAGTGACAGCGCTTCGTTACAACATCGGATATGCTCAATTTCGTCAGGCAAACAGTTCTAGTCAAATTTGTAATGTTATTGGATCTTTACAATTTCTTTAAGAACTATGAAATGTTATCAAACATTTTAAGGACTCGCTTGCCTTGCGTGATTTTTACACTGTCGCTAATAATGAGAATGGATAATATAATCATATTAGCTTTTAATATTATAGACATATCCAATAAGAAGTGATTTTATTACTTAATGTGTTTATTGTTCGAACTATTGATAAGATAACGGCCCAATACTCATTTCTCTCGACTTTTCTGAACCCACGAGATTCTTGTCTACTTGTCAATTTCATACTTTTACGTTTCTCTGTGGGTTTGTTGAAGTCTGAGTTTGGAATAAAATATCCTTAACGAACAATATCTAAAAGCTTTGCAATTTCTAAAGTATTTTAATTTATTTACTTATTCAAAATTATAGTTCTCTATATGTTGACGCGATTGTTATTCGAACTTCTAATTACTCTATTACTTCTTCGAATTATTTGCTAACTAAATTCTTGATATTTGCATCACCAAGTTTTCACCAAAGGCCGGTATTATAAACATTTTGTGTATGGTAAATTGTTGTTAGTCATAGTAATCATTGAAATAATTTGTATCATATCATTAATACACATTTCATAGAGTTTAAACATTTTAATTAAAACGCATGATATTTATGCCCTAGATTAGAATTAAAAATAGTGTCTACATACATAAGTCCAGATTCACATGAGCGCCAATTTCGTTTTAATTGTAAACTTATTAGTCTATAATCAAGTTTAAAAAACACAAGGCGAATGAAATTACTAACCAAAAAGCGTATGTACAACAAAATATATATTGCTATCACAAAGACTCGTAAAACTCGCGTCGATAAATTCAGTGACCGCGAAGTGGCCGTGTAAAAGACAGAATTATATACAAACTGTTCGTTATATTGGTGTATTACCGGTTTATAGACATTGTGTGGTAAGTTATAGAAACTGTATTAACATAACGCTGCCAAATATTACTCATAGGTTCAGAAACAGCGTAGGACAATTTGTGTTTATATCAGTGTTAGATTGTATGCAATTTATTACATAACGGTTAAATAGATCTACATTCTCAATGTAATAGACGCTTTGACTGTCACTTTGTGGCTTATTACCGTATTTTAAGGAGAGGACACGATATAGACTTTAATGACATTTCAATCAACGAGCACTATATAAATTAAAGAAATTATAAGTGTCAATAGACGTTCAATGCGCTTTATTTCACAAATCTGCCAATTAGATTGTAGCTATACATAGGTATAATTAATTTAGTGTATATGTTATATTATTCACTTTACTACTTACAAATCAGGTTCGGTGTGCACGCTACTTGTACTTACGGTTTATCCAAATCTTTTATTACAATAATAACGAATCTAGCGTGTACATCGAGCCTTTAGCGTTTTTGATATAATAATGGACTTTAATAAGGTTTCAGTAGATCTCAATGGAATGTTAAAATACATATCTTGGAGCAATATAGACTTTAAAGAAAACAAGTTAACTCAAATCTGTCAATTTCATATCTTATGTTACGTATCTAATAATTATACGAAATTGTTTATTCTCTGTAATATGTTTTTACACCAGTTTTATTAATTGTCTTTTGTGAATTGTAATTTAAGCTAACATTTGTGTTGTCTATAGCTATGTATGTAGAATCAATTAATCTTATAAATTGACAGATTGTCATGGAGTTGTTCGAAATAAAGCTCGCATCGCATCAAGTAGGACATTTTTATTAGATAATAATTTTAACTGATAACATGATGTGATAAATTGAACGTTTTTAAGCATCAATTGGTTGATATATCATATATTCCATAGCCATTATTAGATAAATAGAAAGAAAGGCACAAATGCAAAGCAGACTTAGTTTTTCATGATCCATATTCAATTTAACGCGCCCTCAACCAATTGTTACTTTTAAGCAATTGAAACAGTAAGATGGATCGGAGAAGTTTTTGAGAGTAATACTTTTTCAACGAATGTAGGATTCATAAAATATAATGAGTTCGAAGATTTTGTATTTATGGCGGCCGAGGTTGTTACAATATATTATTAGATGTGTCGATGTTAATACTGTTAAGTGTAGAACATGCATGTTGTGTACTATCAAAACAAAACCAGCAAACGGGTCCATGAAGGCTTCTGATTACTGCGCGGGTACAGGTTGTTGACGAAATATGACTTTATTTCTTTGATGTATTATTAATTCTTTGTCCTCTCATTTCTTGTTCAGTACTGTTTCGTTATTTAGTTCGTTATTTAAATTCTTAAATTACGCGATTATTAACAATTTATCCAAAATCTTATTTTATCGTAAATTACCTTTTTTAACAAAATATTTATTTATATCTTCAATTTTAAAATTTGATAATCATTCCTAAAATACCTTACGAAAGTCATTAGATGTTGAAAGTGTGAATTACTCGTGTTGGCCAAAATCGCAGTAATTTTGTTTTCGGATGAATTATGGTTATCAATCGATAATAGGTATATAATTATACATATATTAATTGTATAGGCGTGGTTAAACATGGGCCCGATGCGACCAAAAAAATAAAATATAAGTAACTGACCATTTTTCTATGTTTTAATAGATTAGTTTGGTGTTTAAATTATTTTATTTAAATTCCATTGAATTTTAATTACTTGTATTAAATCTGCACGTGTTTTTTTGTGTAAATAATCACAGAAATGCTATTAATTATGTTTCCCAGTTCGTAGAGCGATTCGAAAACAAAATTATAAATAATATTTATTTTACAAAAACTATAAAATAATATTTATGAACGGGAACTATACATTATACACATTCACGATTTAATCAAATTCAAGTATAATCTATTTCAGTGTAAAAGACTA
The DNA here is from genome assembly GCF_037043105.1 of Vanessa tameamea. Taxonomy (NCBI): domain Eukaryota; kingdom Metazoa; phylum Arthropoda; class Insecta; order Lepidoptera; family Nymphalidae; genus Vanessa; species Vanessa tameamea. Next base: position 12,613,008 of record NC_087341.1, on the reverse strand, counting down.
AGCTATATATATATATATATATATCTATATATCTAGATGTTTACGTTAATAATAATATATTCAAGAAAACTTAATATTGTAGTTAGATAAACCACATAGGTTTCGCTGAAGGAATCTTTTTTTCTCCTTATTCGAGAAATATCAAATTTTGTAGTTAGGAAAGCAGTTGGCAAAATTTTAAATCAACATCCTAGTCTGAAGGTATTCGTTTCGAAGGAGAGACCGCATCCGATACGTTCGTATAAAATTGTAATCGTAATTTTATCTGTATATTGTATTTATTTTAAGATTTATATGTAGGATATATCCACAAATCTTTTAGTAGTGTGGAATATCTAAAATTATTTTATATATATATTTTGCTTGTGTGTTTCGGCTAAGTAACTTTTGTGGTCGAAACGTTTTCATGAATTCTAAAACTCTAACGGGACCCGCCTATATTGTTTGCGGTTTATGAGGTATATATTTAAACGTAGGAGCTTTGATGCATTTTTATATGCTTTATTCAATTTTTCGATACAACGCAGAGGGTTTTTTATTAAATTAATAAACATTGTGTATCACATTGTTTCGGGTAAAACTTACGAACGACGAAAGTGACAATGAATGTCTCCAACCTCTCAAGTTACAGGTGCTTTTCCCGAGCAATCGATTTAGATTATTCTTGTATAACAGCACTCTAACGAGGTTACGAATGAGAATTAATCTTGAAAGTACATCGATATCGGAAACAATATAATATGCAATCTAAACAATATATCCATTTTCACTTATCCCTCTCCGTCCAGATTAAAGCGTGTTCATATTGTTACGGATACTATCAAAAATTACTAACATTTAATTAGCCGTATATTACCTTTCAATTTTTATATTTATTTAATTACTTACATTCTAAATGTTTTAGATGTATTTTTAAAATTGTCTGATCTTTAAATAAATAGCGATTATGATATGCTTGATTGGCATATTTATTCATATATTTTTAGTTAAACATAATGTTATAATAATAAATTAAAATGCGATTTTGCTGATTGTTAGATACTAATAAGAGCTTGTTTATTGTTTCGATTTTTGAAAATTTAACACCGCATTCGTGTATTTATCTCAATTCACATAAAATTAAATTAAATTGAGCGAATTCTCTAGTTAATAATTATTAAACCTCTTACAAATACATAAAAATTATATAAGGTTTTATAATATTAAGAGCTTTTCGAATAGTATACTTACCAGAGATCTTATGAAGTAAACTGAATTTTTCGCGATAATTTATTAAATTTAATGTCCATCCAGTATTATTAGATAAATAGGTGTAATGGCCAAAGCCATTTTATAGCTCCTATAGTACGTTAATATAACATAGGTTCACTAATTGGCCAACAAATTCTTATAATAAGTAAAATTTGAACGTTCTCCGATATATCGGTCCCTGACAATGCGTTATTTATTACAATATAATTTCTGAGGCTTTACAAAATTCAAATACACGATAAATAATTTTAAGCTTTAATAGACCTTTAATTATGGTAAATATATTTTTTTTCTGAAGCAAAAATTTAAATATAATAAGAGATATTTATGCGTCGGGGAAGCATTGTTCTCAATAACTTCCCAGTTTCAATATATGGGTAGATGATACCATACCTTGTTAGCTATAGCTACCACGAAGGAGCAAGAAGTTTATGGAGTTTTGGAATTCATCTAAACTTTCGACCTGACAAATGGTTTTTAGGAGTCACATTGTTTATCTTTGGTAATTAATTGTTTGAAATAAGTGCAGGCGACCTTGTGTAAAACATAAATGTGCATTTCAAAATATTCTTGTCATATGTAACAGCACCTGTGTCCATTAGTAGGTGTGAATGAGAAATAAATGAAGCAGTGCTTTCAAGAAGACCACGTGTTGCAACTTGGTCACACACAAGAGTTAAATACGGCTTATAGTTGCTCAGACATTTGATCATTGAAAGCCTTTTTAGAGCGTATCCTAGTTTGTTAATAATCTGATCACAGCCTCTAAACGTATACGTAATTGTAATATGTGGTATTTTTGAAAAAAAAAAAACTGATACAATTATATTAATGCACATAGAAATCGTAAGATGATAGAAAAAACAGTATCTCCTACTATACTTAATATTAAACGTAAGGTCGTTGTTAGCACAGTTGTTACATCCTTCATTTCTTTCACGAAAATCGTGCCAGTGTTAATAAATGTTTATGTGGTACAGCTACGAACATTCAATGTTAGGATCATGTGCCAATGAAATTAAAAAAAAAACTTATTTAGGCTGAAACGACACGAACTTCTGACTTGAAAGTATCAATATTTATACTAAATTATAAGACATCATGATATGATATTATTCCAATTTCAAATATAGGCATAATACATTAATAAATATAATAATTATTTGGCGATTAATAAAAAGCACTCGAAGCACAACGCTCTAGCCTGAAAACTGACGACTCGATTCTCAAAACACTGCCGTATACTTATAAATCGCTTATAAATTCACCGTTAAATATAGAGCCATTCGCGTACAGCTGTACCACATATCATTAAAATCCCGACTAGCGTACACAATAGATATCTGTCTATACATTGTCGACCCGTGTAAACACTGAAGTCGGCGATCCTATCTCTTTAAAGAATCATAATTACGCGTCTGCGCCAAAAGTGTGAATGGTTCTGTTTAAATGAGAAACCGTTATCGCTTTACCATCTAACTGTATCCCATGTGCAGTGTAAGTCTGATAACGAAACATTTTTCACGGATTTATTCCAAAGTAAATCATAAAATTTAATGTGATGCCCGAGATTCAAACCTTGACTTTGATTATTGAGATGTTTTTTAATTCGTATTTCTTTCTTATATGATGAAATCAGTGTATTACTTTCATCGTAATTGTAATATTATTAAGAAAGACGCTATGTCAGTCCGTCTACGAAGTTACTTACTCAAATATTCAACCGTTAAACAATATTTTATTGTGTATCGGTATGAATTTTTATTTATGAGTGAGGCGATGACTAATTGGCTTTGCGATACGGTGTTTAGTATGTATGTAAAGTTTGGCATGGCATGGCAATATGTTGAACTGCCGTAGAAGATTTTCAACGGAAATTATACATGTAATTCTTTTAGTTAATAATTAAACCTAATACGGTTCAAATGGCATAAATGTTTCGTTAATAAAATTACACTATAGATGTACATTTTCCCTGTCGTTCGAAAGACCAACTATATTAAAATTTACAGCGTAAGGCAGCGCCAGTAGGGTAACAATTAATTCAAACCTGGTATTTGCAATGGCCTAGTTTCAATAACAAATTCGGTAAGTTCGATTTATAACCCATCAGCTGGCGTTTCTGCTTAGAGAATTCCATTAAAATATTGTTAACTCTGGTATAGTTGGTTTTTCGTCTTATTATAATGAGTAAATCGCTTTTATCATCGATTTTTGAAATTTGGTGTGACTGAAGCTTTTCCTACTGTTATGTCTAATTTTAAACAGTGCTACGCTGTATCATTAATTTACTTTGTACCCTGAGTTTTAAATGAGACCTGTATAAATGATTCAATAAAGTGTAATTAATGTTTCATTTATGTCCCCACTCCTTCCTAATTTAAAATAACGCTAGATATATTTTTGGTAGAGATTTCTGATAATTTTCATTAGTGTTTATATAAATAAAGCGTAAAACCTAATGAATTGTGAACCAGGGTGTTGTCATAAAAAAAAACAAAATTAAAGTGAATACGCCATTTTCTTTGTTTCTTTAAATTTTGCTTAAATAGAAGTGTATATGTAATTGTAGTACTATTTTTTATAATCCATTACTAAAATTATTTTTCAGCCCTCACATTCTGGTAGATTAGATAAAGATTTCATGTGCTTATTACATTTCCTATTCGCGAAACACAAAATCTCTTGTCGTATACTTACGCTTACTTCAAACATATATTTGGGGTTAAAATAAATTTTTACTTTGTCTGAGAGAGTCCTAAAAGAGCCCTTCCTCCTGTTACTTTTACATTCAGATTCACTTTGTACACATTAAAAAAAACGACGATTAATACTCATTAATATAAGGCTGATAAAATTATCGAAAACACAAATAGACGAATAATAAAGAAGTGGAATTTTCGAACAAAATAATTACCACGGAAACGAAAACAAAGTAAAACACCATTTGCAAAATTAGTTCAATAACCTGTATAAACGGCAACTCCCTGAGTATTGAACGTACCCCCTCACCCACTCCCCGTACAGTTCCCTTTATATTCAGCCGGCATTACTTTAGGTTAATAATTTGGAACGACAACGTTTGATCTATTTTGGCCGTAAGTTGACCTGCTAGTATTTATGCAACGATTTTTCCAATGATGTTATAGGTTGTTTTTTTTTGGGTTTGGTCTTAAAACGCCATATATTTTTAGGGGTATTTTTTAATGCGTTTACGTCACAGGCACATTGTATGTACTAACACAGAGTTCTTTATATATTCTTTTCTTATGGATTACAGTAAACTTATTGAATAAAATTAATGTTCAGTTGGATATCTATAATATATAATAATGATCGTAGAATTGACTTCTGAGGTATTCCGCAAATAATTACTGTAATTTACTTTTAAAAGTAAAATAGTAAAAATGGTATTATTGTTACTATTCGTTATCTATTGCGTAAGCAAATTATAGTTATTTTTTATATTATAATTTAGAATATTAATTACCTACTTTATATTTAGAACCAATAATAATTTATCTATCTACTGGAATCAAGGGTTAATTTTGTTAACGAATTAGGACCTTTAAATTTTATTTGTGGAAAAAAGGATGAGTTGTTTTGGCGGGCTTCACAAATCACATCACAAATCACATTCACAAATCACAAAAGTAAATATAAATCATAAATTCATAAAATAACGGTTAAGTGTGACTTTTTAAAAAAGTAAATAATTTAAACTATAGAAAGGAGTTTTACTTATAATTGCTAATATACCTAACATACGTACGCTAGTCATGATGTATAATTTTATGCGGGAAAAAATCTTGTAATAATTTTTAAAGCCATACGAATGACGTTTTGAAATCTATTACACTTATTTTCATGAAATCGAATACAGTAACAAAATATGAGTTTATTAAATATATTATAATAATATAAATAAGTCCCACAAAACCTAGCTTCACGTCCGGCATGAGCACCTTTGCCACGTGAGGGACGGACATTGGTAACTTTTAAGTTGACTAACCAATGGCTAACGGAGCTTTAGTAACCCAAGGATATATGGAAGCACATTCAAGAAATATACGTATAGGGTCGGTTCCCGGGGGCGATCGCCGGGGAACGCCTGGCGTCAAACGTGACCGAATGCGATCCAGCGACTCCCGGCTTGCCGGTTGGACGGGAGTCGGGAATAGGGGGGTTAGGGAAAGATCCTTAAGAACTACAACCGATGAACAAAGCCATACGGATGATACTTTGCAGAGCAGGGAGGTGTCTCCCAAGCAAGCTCGGCCGAATAAAATGTTTATTGAAGACGAACATAGGTTATATAGAAGTTATTATATAGAAGTATCGAGGAATTTTGGAGTAATATTTTATCGCAACCAATTACATACAACCATGACGCAGAATGGTGCTGGTATAGAACAAGACAATAATAACTTAAATACGAGCACTTTTGAAGAAATAACTGTTGAAAACGTTAGACAATATGTTAGTAAACTACTTAATTGGAAAGCGCCAGGGCAAGATAACATTCAAAATAATTATCTAAAAATCTCACTAATATACATGACCAATTAGCATTATTATTCACCAAACTTCTAAAAGACGAAGAACCGCTAGAAGATTGGCTCACAACTGACAATGTCATTTTAACCTTTAAGTACCGACGTGCGGTCTAAGAGGCCCCGATAGGTACTCGACTCGCTAGTTTAGTCCTTTATTTGCACAATACCGATCCCAGCTTTTCAGTAGCTGCATGGTTAGTGCCCACGTCGATATCGGAAACGGCATTGTTGTCGTCGCGGATGTATTTGGTGAGTAATTACGCTTTGAAATTCCGACGCGGCCTTACAGGGCTCACGTCGTTACTTAGGTACGTAAGTTTTTTGTTTTATATATTGTTTGAGTAAGCTGTTATTTCGACAGATATTATGAATTATGGATACACCAAGGACTACCGGCAGTAAACGAAACAGTTGTGCGAAAGATTAAAAATAAATAAAAGAAAAATATCCCCAGAATTTTTGCCTGCTAAAACGAGACCAGAAAAATCAACTTTATTTGGTTTTACAAAGGATACAACGATATTATCTCATGTTCGCAAGAAAGGCATAACAGTCATTTTAGCTTCATCAATGTGTCATAATGAAAGAACAAACACACTCAGGGAATCTTCAAAAGGTTTATATTCCTACATTATTTTTTATCTAAGAGTTATATTAGTCGTTAGTGAAAAATACTATTTTTTGTTATTATGCAAAGAGTATTTTTTGTGTTTTGATTTTTTATATCGAATGGTCTGATTTTTTCCCAAAATTTAAGCCAAATATTATTATAGTGTTATACTCAAATATTTAATTAAGTTGATTTTCTTTCTATACTAAATTGTTCTTAAAACTCTTTATTTTTTCATCATAATGCAAGGACAAATATTGAACTCCTACTTTTCTTTAAAAAACCTGATATTATATACTCGGCCTCTCAGGCCTCACATCGGTACTAACGTTACAAAAAATGCACGTCGATACTTAAAGGTTAATACCGAAAAATCAAGCTACCGAAGATCCGGAAAATTGCCGTCCCATCGCATGTTTACCTAGCATGTATAAGCTTCTCACGTCGATACTATCCGAACAACTGTACATTCATTTCAAGTACACAATATTATCCAGATCAAAGAGGATGTCGACGTGGTCATAATATTGTTTGTTTTCATTGTTTGTTTGTTGTATTCACCTTCACCATCCTCTTTGATCCAGATCAAAGAGGATGTCGACGTGGTGCCCGTGGATGTAAAGATCATTTAATGGTAAATAAAGCTATCCTGAAAGATGCACATAAGACTCAAAAGAATTTAATCATGTGCTGGATCGACTATAAAAACGCATTCGATAGTATACCTTATGAGTGGCTACTGCGTGTACTTGATATTTATAAATATCCACCTATCATTAAAAACTTTCTTGAAAGAGCTATGCTTAAATGGAAAGTTGTAATGACGGCTAAGGGCTCTACAGAATCTTATACCAAGATGTACTAAATAATAATATAAATAAAATTCCAATAAAAAAATAAACTTTTTATACATATTTTAAATGTTATTAGTTTTTCTTTTATTTATTTAATCAAATTAAATATATAATGTTACATAATACATATATAAGTTACACATAAGAATAAACTTATGTAGATGTCGCAGACAAATAGCCTAGCGAATTGTCGACGTATCGGAATTATTTTTTGTATTATGAGTAGTCACTTTATTTTATTTGTTGTACTTTTTTACTTTGCTTAATATTTTTAACAGTATTATTTTTTCACTGCTTTTTTGCTCTAGTGGCTAGATATAAAGCCACAGATCCCTACAATAAGTTTTTGAGTTTTTCTATCGAAACATTTTCAGTAACAGTCCGCAATCTGTAAGTTGGAAGTTGCCTCCGGCGAGCACGTACATCGTAATCGTTGGTCCTGTGCCTGAACTCTTTTCGATAGTGTCGGATGTGTTTGCGTATAAGTCTTGCGTAGCTCACCTTAGAGATTGGCTGCAGTGACCTAAATCGGCCAAGACGACATCATCATCATCATATGGTTATCATTATGTATATGTATATCATATATTATATCATGCATAAGGTTGGCGGATGGAAAATCTCCAATCTCCAAGGCATTTTATAAACGGTTTTTTTTTTTTTATTTAATATCTAAGATAGTTTTCTATTTCTTTTTATATATTATTACTCTTCTCATACTTGGTGAAAAAACATATTTATTATACATATATATATTTTATTATCTGTCTGTATATAAAGTTCTCATCGTCACATACAAAATAAACAGGTACATATTATTTTTACAAATATTGGACCGCCAATTTTATGGTGACAATTTACACTTGAAAAATTTCTTATATGAGTAAGTTTTATATTGCAGTTTTCACACAGATCCCGTTTTACATTTATAAAATTTTGTAGTGCAAACTATTAATATTAACATGCGTCTTAAGGGGCAGCGGTGGTTGGTGGGGCCTGATGCCCAGGAGATAAAACAGAATACCTTCTTTAGCAAAGAAAATCTTAGAAGAATTTATGTAGTTTGTTTTAATGTTGAGATTAGTTAAATACCGGCAGTATTTATCTCATGAGTAAGTTCGACGAGAGTTTTTATGACAATCAATGTTAATGAATTAATAAAGGATTGTAAAACAACAACATTAATTCAAAAGTTTTTTATTAGACAACTGTAATGAAATAATATAATAATAAAAAATATATATTTGTACAACTTCTATTGCTTCCAATTTAAATAAAAACAATACTATTTACATATATTATCTTAAACCCTATTTTATTTCCAAACAAAACCCAAATTACTTATCATTTCTATGAAAATTCTGTCTATTATTTTGAATTTCGACTCAATAAATTAGAACATACTGAATAGATTTTCCTTTATTATTTATCACGTAGGGTGAATATTTTTTTTAATATGAAATATATTTTTGATTCTCTAAACAGTATTTTTATCCAGAAACTTATAAAGACTAATTTGTATTATTCTTTTAAAATAAAAACCTGAGTGTCAATAAAATATTTACAAAGATATTAAAATGTTCATACATAATTCTTCATTCAAGAAACTAAATAAACAGACGGAACTAACCGACGTTAAGTCACATAACCTATCGAGAAAAATACAAAACTTTAACAATTCGCCATCGCTTTGCGCACAAATTCAACGATTGATTGAGACCGAAACTAAGGTCTATTTAATGAAATAATTAAGTCATACAAACCTTTTTATTTTATGGATTTAATTATATAAATATTTCCAAGTAATATAATATGTGATACATACAAATCTTCATTTGTTTTTCAAAGTGCGTTTTTCATCGAATATGATATTGCCTTCTTTCTATCCATAATTATGCTCTAATAGCATATAATTCGAAACAAAGTAAAAAAAATGTTTGTCGTAGTGAAAAAATTCACAGTGTAAAAACGTGTTAAGTATCGGATGTCAAAATTTCATGGCCAATGAAAATCATTACCAAAGTTAAACATTAAAAACCTGTTCCAAGAAATAAATGTGTTAAACGGATGTTCCGATAAAACCAAAATATAGAAGACCTTTTGGAATACAAAATAGTTTTAGAGGGAAGACGTGGTAGGTTTGATTTCGAATGTCGCTGCCAGGGCGAGGTGGTCGGAGCCGTAATGGTCGTTTGGGAGTTTTCCGAGGACGTCACACTCTACTTCTGAAGGTAGTCGAAGTCTTTCCAAAAGCTTGAGGGATTTGCAATGACTGAAAAAGTAAGTTATATTCGATCGAATGTTTACTTTAAGTGCACCCATAGTAAGCATAAGTGAGCCCATATTCTCGTACATTGAAACAAAAACAAATACTTAAAACACGTGCGTGTAACACAACTTGAATCTGAACGATTGTGCACTTACAAATAAATAATAAAATTTATGATCGCAATAAGTAGATATCAGTATTACGATCAGAAAGTCTTGAGCTAGAATTTTCTTCTTGTAAATTTTATAGCCCGGTCAATCTAAACATTCGAAGTTACATATATTTACAAAAGGCTGAAAATGCTTTCACTTGTTCAAAACATAATTTATAATAATATTCAAAAGTTCTGAATCATTTTCAAGAAATTGGTAATTGAACCTACCGTTTTCCTGAAAATTGCGAAAATTCATTTTTTTCGGGAGTTTCGACCTTTGACCTCAAATAAAAAAGTCCAAGTACCAGAATGATTCGGAACTTCTGAATATCATTATTAATTATGTTTTGAACAACTGAAAGCAGCTTGTTGTAAATTTAAGTAACTTACTCCTCTTTTTTGGTCTAATTTGACCGGACTATTAAGCGCGAGTCACGAACTAAATTGGTTTTTAAAATTGTTTTTTCAGAAAAAAATTGATTAATCGTGTTAATGAATGACAATGAGAGTTTATTATTACAAAGAAATTTTATACTCTGACCACCAGGTTATTCACTTTATGAAATACTGACAACACATCAATGTAAAGTTACCATTAAAAAACTATCGACTCGAGTCAATATATTAGACGTTACGTAAAATCGATTAAAAAATAAACTCCGATACTATTTTTATGCCTATATTTTAATATAAAAATGAAGTACAAAAGTATAATGCACCTTCACTAACGGTGAGCATAAAAATAATGTTTTCACTTATCTGTCTATGGGCAGTGTGTTTGTAAATGTACACATTACTACCGAGCGATACGTAACGATTTTGGTACATAACTTTTTGTGAACGTCAAAAAAACTCGAAATTAACCTAATTATCACACACATTAAAACTAATAATAATTGCATTTCTCAACTTCTAACATTCTTAAAACTGCTTTTAGTATTATTATACTATATACTAGTTTCGAGTTGATTTAACATTATTACGATGTAATACTACATTTCGTATAATCTACTCGTATGGTATATTTATTTGAATATCATTTGCCAGACGTTAAAACGACTCTTGTAAGAGCTTTCGTAAAGCATATAACCTGATGGACTATGTACATTAGTCGACAATGATTATAATTATAACTATTAACTCTACTTTGAGGAAATTTAAACATCAGTTCCTTACTATTACTTAAATATGATTAAAATCTCTATCTAAAAAAAGTACTGCATCTGGATGAAAAATAATAGATAATATGCAATTATTAACAGCGACTATTATTAAAAAAAATAAAAAAGGAGGAACAAAATAGTAACGAAATAAAAAAAAAATTAAATCATACCTAAAATAAATATAATCCACGGTGATCCAATAATCTTGGAACGTGGTGGCCTCGAGTCGACCATCACTTTTCACTTTATTGTAGACCGATGTCAATTTTAAAGGGTGACAAATCGAACCGCTATTGAACATCTCGCTGTAATCCGGAATCGGAGATGTGTCTTTCCTTTGAGAGTTTATTGAGTAATCAGAATTGAATATCTGTAGGAAGGGGATGTAGGTTGAATTAGTTCTTCATTTCAATTTCAAGCGTGGTTTAAACTATAAACATTATAATCTTTTGAATATTTTAATGAATGTATCTTATTCCTTGTAGTCTAAATAAATGAGAGAGACTCTCTTAATTTCTTTTTTATTAAAATTGATTTATAATTTTCATCTTCTTCATTTCAATATGTAACTTTAGTACCATATGTAAGTTTTTCTTTTTTTATTTCTAATAATACCGTTTGTTTAAAATTAAATAAACAAGAAAAAAATACAAACACAAATAAGGAAATAAATTAACAATCACTAAATGTTAGATTAGTTTATGACTAGTATTGGTACAAAGGTTTTTGTTTACGGTAAACAAATATAATCACACCGTGATGTACAAAATATTATTACAAAATTAAGTTTCACAGTCCAGAACAAGCCGTTTCGAAATATAGTTCGAGCGTGTAAAGTCCAAAGCAATTTGTTCTAGAAATTCATTAAATATGTATCATATATATATAATGATCAGGAGTCAGTCCTTAAGATAAGAGTCCTCCGACTTATTATGGGTAAAATTTAAAAAGTTACACCCGCCGTTTTGTAGTCAAAATTTCAAAAAATCCTTTCTTAGAGTGACTTCAAATTTCGCGCAAAGTTACACTATCGGGCGTATGGTTTTGGAGATCTCGTGATGAGTTATTCATATTTCACTTATATACATTTACATTGTATTAACTTTGTATTTTATTTAAACTGTTCATCATTAAATATTTATAAAATAAAAGTTTCTTTGAAACGACTGTCATTTCAATTATAGCCTAGCAATGTTCGTAGAGCCACTGGATAATGAATAAAGAAAATAATTCAAGTATATCTAGTGTATCTTTAGCAAATCACAGATATATATATACAGATATAGATATCTAACTCGTGTTGACCTATTTTGTCTCTTCAAGTTTCCGGAAAAACAATGGCTACAGTTTTTGGGGACTGTAAAGGAATTTTAGTTAATTAATTATATAAATTAAAACAAGCAAAGGAGTTATCTTTCCGGTCTGAAAAATGAGTTAACGGACTGTTGGAACTCCCCTCAAACACCGAGGGAAAGCACTCGATTTTGTGGGCGAACATTCGACCTACCTGAGTCAGGTCATACAGTTTTATAGGGAGACTTCCGAGAAGAAAACCGATCGAAAAATTCGTTTAGAATGTATTTTCCAACCTTCGTAAAGTCCTTGCGTCTCCTAGATCACAACGTTTGAAGGAGGAACTCGTCAACTAATATGTCTTTCCTGCCATTCGGTTCGAAACGTGGAAACCCAGAGCTTTTAATCGCCTTACAAGACTTGTCCAGCAGTGGACTGTAATGAGCTTAGTATGAGCATAGTAGCTACTTCATCTAACACTAATGTGTTTTGTTAACACACGATGGAAATTAAAGCAATTTTTAATGCAGTCCAGCGAGTAAGTTTGTTATACAAGTGGTATCACTAATCTTAACACAATATCTTTACAGATTATATATTCGAACCTAAATTGATCATGTAACGTCAAAGCTATCTGGTACTAAAAATTTGACTCACTCGCAGTATATATACATACGTGTAACTGTGGCACAGATGTTACCTATTTTCGACTGATGTGAGTATCAGTTTTAAAATAACTATATATGAAAATTTTACAAAAAATATGATAAATAGACGATCAAACTAATAAAAACTAAAATGAAATAGAACCTTTAGCATACTAAAATCGGGAGCGATTCCTTTACTCCTATTTAAATAGACAGAGAGATGCTGGCAGTTGTCAGTTACGCCAATTTTCTTCCAGTCTGAATTATCCCTCAATGCACGAGCGCTGTAAAATTAATCTTATTTTTAGTGTCATAAAAGTTAAATTCGCAAAGATCTTACTCATAGAACAATCTTAAAGAAATGAAAATATTTAAAAAAAAATTATAGTATTGTAAATATGAATCTTTTAAAGATTTAAAAATTGGAAGGAAATGGAACTTAGGCGTTCACTTTCCTCGAATCGTGAAAATCCATCAATCATCATAACATACCGAGGTACAGTATGGTATTGTAGTGTTTAAATAAAATAAAAAATCTTAAATTAAAAAATCCATCGATTGTTGCTTTTTTTCTTAAAAAGCTTCAAAAATGTATATTATAACAAACAAAGTAAAACGATTATTCGCCATATGTTGTTGAGTTGAATTGATGGATTAATATTTATTTATTAAAGATTAAATTAGTGCTAGGAAGTTTAACAAAATAAATTGACTTAGTAACAAATATGTATGTAGCACATGTGTGTCTAAGATTTGTATTTTATACCTTCAAACCGAAATTAAACCACACTATAATAGCTATAATAGCTACCGTGTTCAAATAAAGAACAATTTTGATTTAAGATTATACAAAAAACTTCATTTACGTATCAACAACTCATATATAGTGGCGGAACACCTTTATTTAAAAGTTAACAATAGTAACAATATTAGTAACAGTATCAGTAAAGTAAAAATTATTACTTAACACGTCCTCTGTCTAACAAATTTATAACTGCACTGTCTGGACTTGAATTAAAATCGCCCGTCAAAATGATTGGCAAGTAAGATCTGAAAAAAAAAACGAATTATTACTGTCAGTATAAAGATTAAAAACAATATATATTTTTTTTATGATATCGGTAGGCGGACGAGCAAATTGGCCACCCGATGGTAAGTGGTCAGCGTAGGTGGTGGTGGTGCCCGTAGACAATGGGGCTGTAAGAAATATTAACCATTCCTTACATCATCCAAGGCGCCACCAACCTCCGGAACTAAGATGTTATGTCCCTTGTGCCTGTAGTTACACTGGCTCACTCACCCTTCAAACCGGAACACAACAATACTCAGTACTGCTGTTTGGCGGTAGAATATCTGATGAGTGGATGGTACCTACCCAGACGGGCTTGCACAAAGCCCTACCACCAAGTAAAACAATATTCTGTCAATGGATATGTATTATACAACGGCTCAAAGGCTACAAGGCTCGAAGTGCCGCTAAAAAAGCTAAATAGTACGAAACGTCACTTTACACCATCAAGTTAATAGTTATTTACACAAGACTCTGGTCATTACCGCTCTTGACTCAGTTCAACGAAGTTGAGAGAACAATTTTTCATTATTTTGCTATTTTATTTTAACAAAATTATGACAAATTAAGCACATAAGACATACTACTGCGTCTTTAACAATGTGAACTTACCCCGCCATAGCCCTTTTATAACCAAAACGCCAAATGTTTCCTTTCTAAGAGTAATCTCAAAAAACAAATCAAAATATACTTTATTTAGTAGACTTTTACAAGCACTTATGAATCGTCATTTTACAAACTATATTAAGTGAAGCTACCACCGGTTCGGAATGCAGATTCCACCGAGAAGAACCGGCAAGAAACTCAGTAGTTACTCTTTTTCAATATTTAAAATACAAAGTTGTAGTTAGTTATATACAATTATGTATGTATAAAATATATCCAGCCTGGAAGTATAGAAATATAGGTCCATCAAATCGGTCCCAAAACTATAAGGGACAAAGCATGTTTTGGAAAAGATTTATCTTCATCCATGAAGAAATTTTCTAATGAGTTGCTTATATTGGTGTTAAAGGTAACACTCACGTTTAAGGTAAAAATTTGTCCTCGATATCCTTAACCACATATAGGCCTATCCATTCACGAAGTCACGTTAAATACATTTATTTTTAATTAAATAAATTTAACAAATATCATCTAACTTATATTATTTTTCTATCTATACACTTAATCCTCTCACGCACACTAAGATATCTTGTAAGCACGATAGTCATTAATTCATACTAATGCACGCAAATTATATGTGTTAATTCCCGAAAATATTTGATTCAATCCGCGTACTTAATTAAAATCTCAGTCAGAGAAGTAATGTAAGAATCTATCTGTAACAGATTACTCATACAGTTAGTATCATATTACATTGACGCAATAAAAAAACAAAACAATCGTTTCCAATACTCACCCTTTTGCTTTACTATCATAAGCAAAACGATCGATTTCTGCCAAGAGTACTTGCATTTGTGCCAGGCGTACATCTGTTCTCTTAGGATTATACAAGAGGTGGGTTGTGGCGATCACAATAGGTGTACACGGCGACGCTTTCGGTAGTAATTTCACCATTAGTCCTATGTTGTCCCGGTTGAGGATAGGTATCTCCGGCTGATAGTACTCCACCTGAAATATAGTGAATTATGTAAAATATATTTACATTCTTAATTTAATAAATAAATCTACAACGTGAGTGTTGTGTTGTTGACGTTTAATATTTAACATAACGTTAAAAAGTAGGTGCATAGACAAAAAAATTTTTCAAGTCCATATAAAGAGTCATAAAACAAATGGACTTTATTTAACGAAGATAAATAAAAATGTTATTATTTTAATGTTGGAGTTTTCATGAGAATTTTGTTTTAAGACATTCGTATATTTTGTGTTTACACCTTGGTATTCTTAAAACTAAACTATTCGTAATAGCATTATTTATTTTGCTATGTAAAGGCTGTTAGAAGCACTTTTGACAAATTTGTCGGATAAATCGGCGTTGTTTATTATTATTAGTAAAAAAATAATATAGAAGTCTCGGTCGTAGCGTCACTAAGAGTAAACTGAAATCGAAAAGTTATTACATACAGTTCGAGCTGAATTAATTACATCTTATTATAATAACTTCAATTTATTCATATCAAAGAAGAGCTAAAGACAAATAAACCTAAGAATTACATTTTCCATGCGATTTGCTCTGCTTTACTATGGACCGTTTTTGACGAATACATATCTATTTATGATACAAAACTATTGCACTTAAGTATTTTTATTCACTTATTTAATGAAATACTTTTACAACTTCAGTTTCATACAAAGTTACTTTAATCCTGAATTAATTCCATATCCTTTCCAATTCAATGTCAAAATTATTTACTTGGTCGTAGGGCTTTGTGCTAGCCCATCTGGGTAGATACCACCCACTCATCAGATATTCTACCGCCAAACAGCAGTACCCAGTATTGTTGTGTTCAGGTTTGAATGGTGAGTGAGCCAGTGTTACTACAGGTACAAGGGACATAACCGCTTAGTTCCCAAGTATGATGGCGCATTGACGATGTAAGGAATGGTTAATATTTCTTATAGCGCCATTGTCTATAGGCGGTAGTGACCACTTACCGTCAGGTGGCCCATTTACTCGTTCACCTACCTATATCATAAAAAAGATACTTTGCGCAGTTTCACTGCCGCGGATCGTAATACTCACGCCATTTAATAAATTATAACTTTTCTCAAAAAAGCTATGAGTTTCAAATTATGAACTTTCCACAAGTAAAAGAAACAGTAGGTAAGAAATGTGAAATAAATACATCAGCCAAAGATCGTGGATTTTTACTTTTTTAATTTTGATTATAATTTAAGAAATTATTTTTGTATCGAGATGATTTGACAAAACATCTAACTAGTTTTTCAAGTGACAACTTATAAATGTATTCTACGAAGTAATGATTGCGTAATTTACAATAAACACTATCGTGAAAGATTAATTTCGTTTAAAAAAAAGTCATATAAAAAATATACATATCATAGGAAGTATACATACATAAGAAATAATATGTCCTATACAAATATATTAAACTAGCTATTGCCCGCGACTCCGTTCTCGGACTTTAAGACTCAAAAGTAGAGGTATTATATGGTTCACATATCTGTGTATCTTCTATATTTATGCGTCGGTCGTGAAATTGTAGTTCCCAGATGGATAGACAGATTATGTTTTTTTTTTTTTATAGATGACTTATTTGAATGCTTTGCCATCGATAAAAATCAAACCACAAACAACCAAACGTTTCAAATTTATATTTTAATCTTGTAATATTAAAAAGCAGTTGCGAACACGCGACAGAGCCACATAAAGCTAGCCTGGTCCACTGGAATGTGGACTCGCTTAAAAGTAATCGAAATCTTTTTTGAGATGAGAAGGAACCGGCATATAAACATAAAATCATCTGCGCCGTACCTATTTATATTTATTTTCAAATGCAAGGATGATGTAACACCACTGGAACTCTTTAATAAGGTTTTAACCTTATCAGCCCTGGTTGAACAATATCCCGATTTTAATAAAACAAACGCTATATGTTACTCCAATGTCACTACAGTACATCAGTGAAAACCGCATTCAAATCGGTTGAGCCGATTCCGAGATTAGCAAAAATTCTAAAAAACATTTTTTATAAGATCTATTGCGTTAATAGATAACCCCAATTACATTTTTTGTACAGATTTCGATCAGTTACGATTTCATTATATGTATATTATATTATTGAAATACATATCAATAATCTACGTATTCAATTTTCATTATTATTTTCACTCAGCCGCAGGTAAGCAATGGATGAAAAATTAGTGTTTATTCTTAACGAACGTAGTGATGTTATGCGAAACACCTTTACAGAGTACAGTTACCATTTATTGTTCTATTCTAATTGCTAACTTAACTCTACTTATCCTTAGGACTCTGTGGTAGGCGGTATCAACTCACTCATTAGTTATTTTAAAGCGAAACCTCAATAATTTATAAAAACGATCAGTGTGCCACTGTTATTACAGGCACAAGGGATGTAACATTTTAGTTTCCATGGTTTGTAAGAAATATATATGAACGGGGTGACAACTTACAACTAGTAGCTCGTTTACTCGCCTGCTGGATATCTTTGTTACTTTATAATATTACGAAAGAATTCCGGTGTACAGCCGGTAATAGATGTGTGAATTATTGTTATAATAACACAGTCGCATAAGCGGACAGACCGTCATTTTCCGGATTAGAATGCCAACAGAGTCTTTACATAACAAAAAAAAAAACATTCAAAGAGCGAAATATTATATAAAATATATATATAAATATAAAAATTCAATTGATAACTCTATATTCCTATATAATACTAACCTGCGGATTTACCCGCGCAAAATTTATAAAACTTTACCCGTAGCAAAGGCAAGGTGAATTATAAAAAATGTCCTCACCCGGGACTCAACCTATCGCGACACCAAATTCAATTTAAGTCGGTTCAGCGGATTAAGAGTGAAGAGATAACAGACATAGTTACTTTTGCATTTATAATATTAATATAGACAATATTTACGAATTTAAACTTTCCAATTAACATTTAATTTCGTTTAAATTACATAATTAAATTCGCTATGCCTTTTTGAAATTATTCTCACAGCAGTGCATAGCATATACATATACATTCGCGAATACTTTAAAAATAAATAATATACTTCATTTATTGGTAACGGTCATAGTATAATAAGCCAAGCAATAAATGTTCCCTTGGGAACAAATACACGCCAAATGGGAGTCGAACCCGTACATCTAAATCATACGTGAGTGTAAAATTTTTCAAAATCTACGTTGTGATTAAAAAGTCCAAATTACTGGCACAACGATTATATATCATAAAGCAACACAGAAATGGACCAATGGTTAAAACACTGAAACATCGCAAGAAAATTCGTGCTTATATTAACACGACATTAACAGCTTATTACGTAAAAAATCTTCACCAGTTCTGTGCAATTAACATTAACCGACGTGCAATAGACAGAGACGAGTTGACATTTCAAGGATAAATCATGAAAATTAATTGGAAAACATTTTTGAACATAGAGCGCACGGTCAAATGGGCCAACTAATCGGAAGTGGTCACCAATGACTATTGACATTGACAATTTTAATCATTTCTTATTCATTCGCCAATTCGCCACCAACTTTAGGTATTATCGTCCCATGTGCCTGTAGTTCCACTGGATCATTCCTCTTCAAAACGAAACAATACTAAGTATTGCTGCTTGCCGGTAGATTGTATAATGAATGGGTGCAACTGCTAAACCATAGGAGACCCAGGCAGGTTTAGAGCATATTCCACCACACTACTCCAATGCGGGTTGGTGGATACACATGTGGCAGAATGTCGTTGAAATTAGACACATGCAAGTTTCCTCACGATGTTTTCCTTCACCGCCGAGAACGAGATGAATTATAAACACAAATTAAGCACATGAAAATTCAGTGGTGCCTGCCTGGGTTTGAACCCGATATCACCAGTTAAGACGCACGCATTCTAACCACTGGACCATATCAATCGAACTAACAAACATACAAACTATTTATATCATTAAATTTGAATCACGCCTCGTATCATAGTGAACACAAAATGACTGCAGTTTTGCATATATGAGAGGCGACATAACATATGAGGTGACCTATTGTTTCGTCTGCCTCGTTATTGACAATAACACATTATGAATATGATATCAAGCAGTTTTGTTCAGCTCGCGCTCTGCCTGCCGTTAATAGAAATCGCAACGCACTTATATGTCGGACGTTTTTTATTATATAAAGATTATCAACAAGTAAATATCACTTTCTGACTATATGTAGTTTATAATTTTAAGAGAGTTTTATGTGAGCTAGCAAAATACTAAAGCTAATGTAAACCTCGAAAACAACTTAATATTTTAAAATGTATTTAACGAAAAATTTAATTATAAAAGAAATTGGCCGCAATTCCGGTTTCTCTTGAGGATTTATTAATAAAAAATTAACGCAATTCAAGATATTAAAATTTTTATTTATAGGACATTTAATAAATATTTCATATTCAATGAACAAATCGACACTCATAAAAAGTTTTCGCTTTGCATACAAGTAAGGAAGTAAATCAACGAAGCTTCATACAAAAATAGTTTATATTGTGGAAACATTTTTTATGAAATATTTAGGCGGACTGGAAAATGGGCCAACTGGTAATGGCCAAAAAAATGGGCCAAGTGATGGTAAATGGTCACCACCGCCCAGACATTGACACCGTAAAAAAATCAACTATTCCTTGTTCTCCAATACGATAACAACCTTGGGAAGTAAGTTATTATGTCCCTAGTGCCTGTTAGACTGTCTCACTCACCCTTCAAACCGGAACACGACAGCACAAAGTACAGAAATACTGTTTGGCAAGTTAACTATTTTATTTTGCTTCTTGTGAAAAATGTGTATGACAGACTTTCATACAATCTGTCAATCCCCATGATTGCTCTACTGGTATACAATTTCGCAAAGTCATAGTAGTCGGTGGCTTCTCCCGCGCGAAATTGATTAAACTTTACTTACCATTAAAGGTATATAAGTATATATATTATATGTAAGTATCTATTTATTTTATATATTAGACAAATATCATAGAAAAGACAAAACAGATCTGAAACGTTCAATTAATCAGAACAAATATGTCTTTACGTAGACAATTTTAATCTATCTATCTATCTATCAATTTTAATATCAACAATAATATTAAATTAGAGCGCAAACACACCGGCTCATTGTATTCAAATCGCGTTAATTTAGCATAAGTAAAAATTGTAACAATTCACTGAACAGCAACAATGCATACATACGAATCCAAAGCAATATTATACAAATATAGAGTAATTTCTTCAAATCGCAAAGCAAAAAGTCGCTCGTTGCAAAAGAGTATATATTTTTAAATAAAAAAAAAACATAAAATTACTTTGAAAATGTGCAAGCAAAGCAAAATTCGCTATTGTTTCAATATAACCAAGTCAAAGGATTTTCATTTACGAAGATTTCCTTCAGAGCAAGTTATATATTTATTGCATTGCACTTGAATAACTTAAATATTATTTTACATAAATAACCATATTAAACTTCGATTAAGGCGTCAATACATATTTTATTTATTAATTAATTTGTGATAAAATGTATGGCCATTCTCTTTGTTAGATATCGGCTATTATCTCTGACAATAATCTTTCATATATTATAATATAATTTTAGATCTCCAACAAATGGTGCCAATACCAATGGGTATGTTCGTCTTTTATCTGTTGTTTTTGTACGTCGCTTTATTTATAAGAGATAAGCTTGTTTAAATATTAGACGTTGTAACTAGTTATAATATCTATCACGCTTCCATTGGCTTTGACAGTTACATTCATAGAGCAGTTATATATGTAACTCTGGTGACACTAAAATCCTACATAGAGCAAAGTAAACGCCTCATTGGCTCAATGCCTAATATCAATTTTTTTTTAACTATAAATTTACAAAGATATTTATTCGTTCTTATTTTTATACAACTTCACATCTTAAAAATAACAATTAATTAAATATCAGTGATGCATCTTGCTAAAACATTTCGTATTAATTTGTTACATTAAGCCTTTAATTTAGATCTTCCACGTAGTGTATAATATTTATACGTATAGTTTTTGCGTAAGGCGCGTTCATAATATAATCTTTTTATAAGCATAGAAGATTTGAATTAAGTTACAAGTTCAATACAAATATAATAGTATAGTAATACAAGGTAGACGATAAGTCGTCTTTTCACATAAATTTATAGTTATAGACATTTATAGGTCCCGTCATAACGAATGAGCGTATTCATATTAGAGAACGTCTATTAATATTTCAACGTGGTTGGATATTTTAAATTGAAAAAATCCGTCTGTTGGTCTTAAAGCTCCAAACTTCAGGGTCATAGGTTCAAATCCCTAGTAATTTCAATGAGGGTTGTTGGGCATTTTTGTTAAGAAATTCTATAACAAACCGGAGTTAGTAAGTTAGTTTTACATTCCTCTGCCTCAGAATGTACGTAGGCCGTTGGTTCTGATTCAGTTAAAATTTTTACTTTACTTTGTTTATCTACCACTCTAATTAGAGCTGCGTCATGTAATAACTTGGAGCTTTCTCTTTAATGCAAGAGGTCTTTACCCAGCAGTAGGATGTTAAGAGACGTATCGTTAACTACTTAATGAGAATGAGTACACGTTTGAGTATTAATAGCGTTTGATATGGAATAGGTTTATTTTTTATTTGTCTTAACCGACTGGTCTTTATTGGTCCTCGTGGTAAACTACGAGTGTAATAATGTTTAATCACGCTAACGTAATATCTTTCGAGAGAAGTAAAATATGAACAAGGCATCGCTATTGTGCATAATGTAGATTACAAACCCGTTTAATTTTTTTTTAAATTACGAATTGCAATTAAATATATTATTTCAATAAAATTTAATTACGTAAAAGTAACGTGACTTGTGTATACGTATTCTTAAATGTATTATTAATTCTGCTCAAAACCGTTAATATCACGTAAAATCGGTTAAATATAAAGCATTTCTAGATATTACTTACGGTAACATGATCTAGCATGTCAAATTGACACTGCTTGAAATAAATCGCGCAACCATCATGCCTGTGACCAGTCTTCTGCTTGTATATTCCGAAATATCCCATCTGTTCCAATTTGACATAGAAACTATTTAAATGTGATACTTGTACTTCTTGAAGGCATAATATCTGTAATCCAGAAATATGAAGTATTTTGATAACATTTAAAATAAACACTGTACAATGTATTCAATTTATTAAGGACTGTGATGGAATTGAGGTACGAAAACCATTGCATTTCTAATGTGAGCGGGAAGGTAGACGTATTTTCGATGACAACTGTAAAGTACTTAAGTAAAGTACTCACTTTATTTAACAATTATTGAGTATTAACAAATTATTAAACCAGTGTGCGTTATTTTTTTTTTTCACGTTAGTACTTACATCGGGTGATAAGCTTAAGATCTCGTCGTAAATCCTCGCAGAACGAACTCTCCATTTTAGATTTCGAGACGAGCATTCCTTGTAGAGATACGGGTGGCACTCTAGTAAGTACTGCGCCAGGACATTGTAGGACATCACTTTAAATCTAAAACCTTCATAAATAAAAAAAAAATTTAACAATCTTACTTTTATACTAAAACTAGTATGATTTTAAAGTTTTTACTTAACTTGGCTTGTTTGTTAGTTTGTTTAATTTATGCATGCTGAATTAAAACCATAAGTCTTTATGGTATGTAGTTGAAATTTGATATTATGTCAATTCAGTTAGGTGATAGTGTAATTTTATAGTAAGAATGACCTATTTTACACCCAGGATTGGTTCCAGACGAAAGAACTCTTCAAGACAAGTTATTTTCGATTCGATTGGAAAAAACTTATATTACTCTTTCAGTTTTTTTATTCACATAATTGCATAATTTTTATTGATTACATACCGTTTGATTGCTCATTATTATTTCCTACTGACTCCCATATCCGGAAATCAGTTGGTATATTACATGGTGTGTTGTTGAAGGAACTGGATTGATCCCGCCATTCATTGGAAGTATTATCTTCCTCTGAACTGAGAAAGATACTGCTTATAATATTTGGATATTTTAAGTATGATTTATAATTTATTTGTAAACAACAGAATTTACCAGTTCTGATTTAACTTAACTTATAATGGCTACAATAACAAAAGAATGTAAATGAGATTGATTAAAATAAGAATGGAATGAAAATAGAACAACTGTTACAAAAATATACAATGAATGTCATTCATTAATATAAAATAACAATTATGCATTTGGTTTGTTGAAACTCTAACAAAGACTAATAAATCTGATAAAGCATTATCTAATTTCCTGTATACAAGTAGGTAGAACACATTCTTAACAAATTATCAATATAAATACTTACAGGATTGCATATTATGTTTATTAATATATAATATAATTCATAACATAACATAATCAGCCTGTAAATTTCCCACTGCTGGGCTAAGGCCTCCTCTCCCGTTGAGGAGAAGGTATGGAGCATATTCCACCACGCTGCTCCAATGCGGGTTGGTGGAATACACATGTGGCAGAATTTCGTTGAAATTAGACACATGCAGGTTTCCTCACTATGTTTTCCTTCACCGCCGAGCACGAGATGAATTATAAACAAATTAAGCACATGTAAATTCAGTGGTGCCTGCCTGGGTTTGAACCCGAAATCATCGGTTAAGATGCACGCATTCTAGCGTTTACAACTATGCCCTGTTTTTGAAGTAGTTAATTTACTCAAGAGCCTTTGCTTGTAAAGAATGTGTCTTGTAATAAACCAGAGCATGTTAATGTAAATACATAGATCTTCTTTTCCAATAAACTACACCTAGATAGTTAAAAATAGTTTATACATTAGAATCTATCAATATCAATGGATACTATGCATTCTTAAACATTCAATTTAATACTTTACTTACTTGCCTCGAATGAAAATTTAAACTTTGTTTTGTGATACATTATATATATGTTACTTTTGTATAACTAGTTTCAAATTATTATTCATTTTTATAAAACATAAATATTTTACGATAAAATCTTCTTTTTCATAGTCAATGATGATACAATAAATATGTATAAATTTAAACAAAATATTTAGCTTACATTTCAAATTGTCCTCCATAGCTGATGTGATTCAAAGTAGGCTGCAATGACTCACTCATTTGCTTGGGTATCTTTGCTACATTGGAATCAACATATGATTTCTTGTTCCGAAATCTCTTCTTTATATTAGCTAACAGCCGCCACTGTACACCCGAATAAACAATAGGACTGAGCAATGATTGCTGGCTGTTCCATGTAAAACATGTCTTTCTTTTACAGCTCAAATTTGTAAACTGTTTCACAACAGTTGAATAATGATTAATATTCTCAAATGTGAGTCTTGAGTATCTGCAAAAATGGTGTGTCAATTTCAGCATAGCTTTACAAATATCAGGAAAACATGGTATAAAAATGTAACTAGCTTAGCTAGAGCCCAAACATGACTAGGAGACTTCTATTTGTCACAAAATTTTATGAGGTTGGTGGCATGGAATTTGCTCTGTGATGTTTATTTTTGTAAGCTGTAAAGAAAGAAAGAAAGATTATTTTGGTATCTTGTTAAGCCATAACCATAATCTATAATTGTAATTAAATAAATTGTTTTCAATGTATACACATCTTACTAAATAAATTATTATGTTATTAAATTTTTATTTCAAAAAAATGTTTTTATTTACTACAAATTATCTGTAGCATCTTTGTACACAAAGCTGATAACAAAAATAACATGTATACTCTGAGCGCAGAACAAGATTAATTTTGTATGTTGACCTATCATTCATGTATGAATACGGTATTCATAAAGGTACAGTGCATAATGGTATTACCATAATATTTCAAATTGTTTCCTAAACTTGTTTTTTAAACCGTTTGATTTATGATTAATTTAAAGTAGGTAATATGTATGAAATAGAATTGGGAGATTATGATTGGGAAGTACGCAATAGTATTCATAGCACATTTTTAAAAATTAATATTTTAATGATAAAAATTTTGCTCACAATATTTAAATTTTTACCAAGCAATAAATAAATATGTTAGTTTTAAACGTGTTCTAGTAACTAATATCTTCGATTAATATTTTTTTAAAGGTACAGGTATACATAAAGGAACTTATATATACCCACTTACATGGAGAATAATTATACAATGTAGATTTTGGTTTTCCTCTCTTATTAATATTTTAAAATTCACATATTATATAAAAATGTTTAAACCCTTGACTGTTGGTAAAAAGGTCAAAATTCGAAATCATTCTTGATCCACGACAGGGTACACATATTACCGAGTTAAATTTTTAAATTCCTCAAATTCATTTTGTGGGGAGTCTCTCTGTTATCTTTAATATTAAACCTTGAATTAAAGAAGTTATATAACTTATTAGGATTTCTATAACAAAGAAAAAACAAAATTGAAAGCAAAAGCATATGTCAACACCATTAATAATTTTACCATAAATGCAATATAATAATTAGAAACATAAATAAAATAAACTTACATGGATGTAAACAAAGCCATAACTCAAAATTTTAATACACAAAGAGCAAAAACCATGGCAAACACCTAAATTCTACAAATACATTTTTATTGACCCACCGACCTTTCCTATCGCATTATTCACAAATAATCGCTGTCACACTTTATTCGACAGATTACAAAAATATGGGAAAAAGCCCTTACAGCATCAAAAATTACGTAGATATTGTAAAAAGTTTTAGTTTACCTATAGGTATACCGTTAATATATTTTGTTTATTTATGCATACTTATGTATACTGAGGATAAAGTCACTGAATTTTTATATTTTATAAAAATCAATGTTATTGGTTATTGAAAGAATTGGTCATTTATAAGTAACCAATAAAAAAAAATTAGATTTATCGTTAAGAAAATAAATTATTTTTCTTCTTAGTATAAAAGTAAATTATATAGCAAAGATGTATGTATTATATAAAAACAAAATTAAAATATCATTAGCATACGAGTCATGATTACCCTCACGTCTTTCAGTTCAACATAATATTTTTGTCCGTAGATTTGTTGAATGAATGTGTTTTTTTTATTTATTAAATATCCATTTATATTCAAGTAATAGTAATAGTTTATACTTTACTAGTTTCTATCGATTCGATTAGATAATATGTGAAGTTGGAACAAACAAATAAACAAACTCGTATTTGCTTTTACTATGTTAGATATTTATTTTATAAAAGTGATGGTTTAAGTCACAAAAAGTCCTGCAGGTCACATATTTGATTATTTATTTTATTTTTTGTTTTTCAGCGAACTATATGTATATAAACTACCATGTAAAAAACAAAATACCCACTTATCTTAAGATATCTTAGTAGTATGATAGAGCTTAAACAATTTTAATCTAAAAAATAAATTATATTACTAGTTAATAAAATGAACTACTTACTATGAACTAATAATTTAAAATATCAGAACATTTAGATGATAGTCGGTACTTATCTATACATTTGAGTACGTAATACGTATATTATTGTGACAAATAGACAATGTGTCAAGTATCAAACATTATTTGACATGTGTAACTAGTAACAGTGTTTTGGAAATACGAGTCGGCAATATTTTGCCATTATTATAAAAAAAAACATTACTGCTCTAAATCTAACTTTAAAAATACAGTTCAAGTGATAGTGTTTACTCATATAACTAATCATAATAATTAAAATGGCTAAATTCGGTTAAGACCTGTGTTATCGTAGGTGTGCCTGAAGTGCATTTCCTTTATTTTTAATTTTACCATTGACTTTATAAATTAAAATTGAAATACTAAAATAATCAATATAGAAATAGAATGTTGTCCTTATAAATTTTCAAAATATAAGAAGTTTATTTAAACTGTAATTTAAAATGCGCCATTGCACAAGCTTTACAAAATCAAGTATTGATTTTAGTGCATACAATCCGGTTCCATAGATAACTAGAAAAAATAAAAAGTAAAAATCTTCTGAAATCGGTATAACAGTATAGGTAATAGACACTTTAAGGGAACACCTAATATTTTTCTTAACGAAAATTGTGATTTCTATATAAAAATTATTACTATTCCTAATCCTCATCTATTCTATCTGCAAAAATAATATTTGTCTAATAGTTTTAACTGTTCATATAATCTTAATAACCAAATTGGTACCTTTGGATAAATCATAGGAATTTACAGACAGTAGAGAACTAGTATTTCATTATTTAATTATCAGAAATAAATTTTACATTGCATATGGTAGTTTATTTAGGGTGAAAGTATGGTCTAAAAAGATAAATAATCAAAATAAATACATAATATAAACATGTTGTACTTGAATTGATTCTATATAGAAATTAATAGGCATTAATTACAAAGAAAGTAAGTTCATAGGCAGTTGTGTTTTTGTCTCTTATTGATAGGCTTATACTTGAAGAGTATTAACAAATGATTTATGAGTTTATCTTGTTATAACTCTTCTTTAATCACAGTACTAAATACACCACAGAATATCAATCCACATTTGGTCAAAATTACTAGGACCAGGATATCTTCATGATGTGCACAGATATTGCTGCTTGCATCTGTATTTTTGTGCACTTACAACCTAACTGCCTTTTAAACTGGAGATTGAATCCACACATAATTTGTTTGCTCCAAAATGTAAATATAATTTAAATAAACATTCAAATCGATACAGTAAATTGATACATGATAAAAAAAATATTTGCATGATAAATTCCTGGAAAAACCTTTAAAAATTCTTTTTTATTTCTCTCAATTGAAATACACTTGTCACATCTGGCATATAATGACTTTCCAGCTACATTTCATCATCATCGGCATTATCCGGTCCTGTAACTCCTTTTACAATTTGGAAAAGCCATTAGGTGCTATGTCTAGTCCGTACCGCTAGTGAGTTTCAAGGCCTGCCCCATATCTTCCTCCCAGACATAGCCTCACGAGCTTTGACCAATCCATAAAATAGTCACTATTAGCTAGACTCTTTTTCCTTGAATTTGTTCAGCTTTCACTTTTTTTGTCCATTGCATAGACTCTTGTTTGAACTCCAAATCATACTGTTGAATCCAATTTTAATCTATGGTAACAATTCGGTCAAAATTACCGCCGGCTATCACCAAAACATCCAAGCAGCTTGCGAATCGCAAGTTGAACGGTGTCAATATTCTGGAAACCCAGCGTGCATAATTTATTTTTATTTTTATTTAAATTTTCTCGTAAAATTCTCGGCCGTCAGTACAAAGTTTTTAAAAATTTAGACATTTTCTTCTGTCGTGACTGAAAGACCTGAGCTTTTTCAGTCTTCTGCAGAATCTGTAGAAGTCTATGGATCTACAGCTTTCAGGAGGGACTTTTCTGTAGTTTTTCGAGTACGCCCTGTTTTGTGCGCTTTCTCCATTCCTTTTCGAAACCGTACTCCTCTTCAAGCATTGCAGGTTGGCATATAGACTATTAATCGCGATGTTTCAACTTTGAAATCGATATTTAGAGTGCCATGAACAAGGCAATGATCACTTTTGGTGATTAATCTTTTTTAACCGAGTTCAAAGTAGGAAGAGTTCTTTAATATCAATGTTTGTATTGAGTTTCGGAGTCACAATGGAACTCGTCAATAAATGCCAGCAAATCAAGCACAATTACTGCTATAAGATTGCTATATGCTATTAAATTCGGTTTTATTTTGTCAAAAATATTCTATTTTCAATGATTGAAAACATTTAGTACTACACATTACAAACAGTATATAACCACTTTGTTTTAATGTTTGTATATAAAATCTAAGCAAATGTATGTTTTATTTTCTCAATAATACTAAATAATTATAAAAATTACTGACAATGAAACTGATTAAATACAAAATTATTTAACCATATCAGTGATATTCATATCAGTGAAATGTGAAAACCAGTGTTAGTAAAACTGTGTTATTAAAAAATAAAAATGTTTAATATTGAATCCTATGTCACACCTATACTTTTGAGTTATGTTGACAAGTATGTTCGTGACTTCAAACCTGCCAATGCCCAAGTAAGTTTTTAACAAAAGAAAATACAATTTATTGGAGGTACACAGTACAGTAATTCTAAATTATTATATTAAATTTATTATAGGTATCTCTATGGGCTGGTGGGGTTACACTGCACAATCTTGTGCTTAAAGCAGATGTATTGCAGAAAGAAGTAGCTCTACCATTCACATTATTGTCTGGACGTATACATCAGCTCCTCATACAAGTACCATGGACAAAAATTATGTCAGAACCTATAGTTGTGACTATTGACACAATAGGTCAGTTTTTATATATTTTTTATATTGTATTTACATTTTGTAGTTTTGCTGAGTATCAGCTCAAGTTCTGCTAAAAATAGAGTAATATGATTTTATATCTCTTGTTGCTGTAATGACACTGGGTAGGTGGGTGGTGCAGGTGGTTGACTCAACTTATAAACTGGAACAAAGCTAAACAAAGTATTGATTTTTGTAGAGGAAAACTGAGTGGGTGTTATGCACCTCGGTGTACAAAGCCTCATCTATCAACGAATTTGAGATTAGATGAAAATTAAGTTTGTTTTGTTATATAGAAAACATTCTTTATTTAATTAATCAGAAACTCAATTAATTGTTATGTAAATTATTAATTATACTTAAATTGCTTTTTTTTTGGGTTATGTAGACTGAACTGGCAAATGGTCCATCTGATTATAAGTGGTCACCACTGCTCATAAACAATAATAAAATATCAACCATCCAGGAACTAAGATGTAATGTCCCTTGTACCTGTACTTATTAGATTACCTTGGTAATTGTTCTACTAATTGTCATAGGCTTACATAGTTTTTAAAGAAATACATTTAATAAACAATGTTTTTTCAAATTTTCTGAAGTAGAGTCAGACAATAAATGTTCCTTGGGTGTTTTTAAAGTGTATGCTAATTTATACCACACATTTTTTTTGTTCATTTTATATATTTTTCCAGAATGTATCTTAAGTCTAAATCCTCCAGCTGCTGAATCAACACCATGGCAAGCTCACAGGTATATATGCTAAATATAAATGTATACATTTGATTCATTACTCTAAACAACATTAGTTGTGTTGCCAATGCAACTGTACATTTATTTTAACTAAATATATTTTCAGTACATCATATTCTTTTTAAGTATATAAATAACTATAAGGTTTATATATTGTATTTATTTGTATAACATATATGATTTAATTAAACTTTTCAAAACCTATTCATATTTGTGTTTGCGTAAGTGTGAAGTGTGAAGAGCCGAGATGGCACAGTGGTTAGAACGCGTGCATCTTAACCGATGATTTCGGATTCAAACCCAGGCAGACACCACTGAATTTTCATGTGCTTAGTTTGTGTTTATAATTCATCTCGTGCTCGGCGGCGAAGGAAAATATTGTGAGGAAACCTGCATGTGTCTAATTTCAACGATAGTCTACCACATGTGTATTCTACCAACCCGCATTGGAGCTGCGTGGCGGAATATGCTCCAAATCTTCTCCTCAAAAGGAGAGGAGGCCTTAGCCCAGCAGTGGGAAATTTACAGGCTGCTAATGTAAATGTAATGTGAAGTGCGTGAGATCTTAATAATGAATACTAATACTACTTATTATATTTTCTATAATTCATTAAAAATAAGTGAATCACCAATCAAGATTTTTTAACTGTATTTTTTTTATTTACGAGGTCTCAAGTGGTAGATACGCCGCCAGGATACATGCAGGCACTGGTACGCCGCATTGTAAGCAATATTGCTGTGCGGGTGAACTCATTGATCGTTAAATATGTCCATGATGACATTGTGCTCTCCTTGAATGTGAAGAGGCTCTCAATTGACAGCGTGGGGGTTAATTGGGAGCCGGCATTTGCAGGTACATTATCAAACCAAATATAATATTCGTTTTCATTTCCAATTGATTTCAATAGCAAAGTTTTGACGAATTTAGTTGTTCTCTTTAAATATTTTATGACAATTTGCATTACTTAAATTATTTATTAAATGTATCTATTTTATTATTGTTTTGTTTAATACGAATTATTATAATAATTATAAATTTTACAGATATAGATCAAAATCAACCCGCCATTAGGAGGATAGTCCGCCTTGATGATTTGACTCTATGTCTTGATAGGGCAGATTCTGATGGCAAGATCAGATTCTTTTATGAACCCCTCTTGTATCGTTGTCAAATGGATATAAGGTAATTATTATGTATAGTTCCATATGACAGTGATGTATATCTAGAAGTATTGTTGTAATACATAGAAAAGTTATCTTAGTAATTTCCCCAGATAATGCATTTGTCGGAATCTTCTTACCCTAAACATTAAAAAGTTTGTTGTCATGATAAAACATGCTTTGAATTTTAAGTGATATAATTCCTAAGCGTAAATAGTGAATCAGTTTAATAAGTGTTTATATATGTATTATTTAATTATTATTATGAATGGATATTTTTTATTGATATATACATATAAATTTACATTTTAATTTAACATAAAGTTTTGATTAATTATAAATCAATTATGACATTTTTTTTTTAATATTATGTTCTCGGCGCTACACATAGACAATGGCGCTTAAAAAAAAAATTACGATTCCTTACAACGCACCATGTTATGTACCTTGTCCCTGTAGTTCAAAGTATATCTAAATACGATATTGTAAATATTAAAAAAAAAAAAAAACCTTTTCGTTAGTGTCACTATTGCTCATTCTTTTTTCTATATAGGAATCAAGGAGATATATATTTTTATTTATTTAAAAAAAAATATATTTCTCACATATCCTCAAATTTACTTTGTTTTAGGGTACTAACAAGACTTGTATCAGCTAATACTCGTAGAGCTCGCAGTTTGTGCGTCGAATTGCTATGTAAACGCCTGGCGTGGGGACTTAATGGAGACCAACTTGTGCTTCTATTGCGATTGCTGAGGGAAAGAGCACCCTTTGAAGTGCACTTGCCTTCACCTATTCCTAAGCAATTGAGTATACAACCCGCCCCTATACGTAAGCGATTACTAAATTACTCATAAGCATTCCCTATTTGAATCCAACGTATTTTACTTGCTATTGCTATTGCCCCGACTTTACACCTGTAGATAAGACTAATGGTCATATATATCTGTATACTATCTACACATATAAGAGAATTGGTGTGTCTGTTTGTAATATTAAAATAACCGCTTTTTACTAAATGCAAATATGTATGTATACACGGTACATATACCAAAATAACATTTTTGCCTGTCCGTCTGTTTGTCTGTTTGTCTGTTTGTTCCGGCTAATCTTTTGGACCGATTATGACATGGTTTTCAAGGGCAGATAGCTGATGTAAAAAGGAGTAACTTAGGCTTCTTTTATATTTTAATTATATATAAAATAATAATAAAGTCACGCTTTTTTGTTAAATTCAAACGCGCTCGAAGTCGCAGTTACAAGGCAATGCATACGATTATTGTATTGTCGAAAAAAAAACATTATTTTTGTTAGCTAAGCATAAAACAAACGATATAAAAATGCATTCATTATGAAATTATACAGGATTGAAATATGAGCTCTATCTCTATTTTAATTAGCTGACTTGATTTGAATTACCACTGAATATAAATAATAAATAAATAAATATTGGACATCACATACATTACTCTGATCCCAATGTAAGTAGCTAAAGCACTTGTGTTATGGAAAATCAGAAGTAACGACGGTACCACAAACAGCCAAGACAACATAGAAAACGAATGAACTTTTTCTACATCGACTCGGCCGGGAATCGAACCCGGGACCTCGGAGTGACGTACCCATGAAAACCGGTGTACACACTGCTCGACCACGGAGGTCGTCAAAGTAAATGGTTGTCAACTTACCCTGGCAAGTTTTGGTAGTAACGAAATATACTTAAGTTACTAACAAATTATACCGTCAATTACCGTACTCTAAATTTTTAATAGATGTTTATAGTAACGATTCTGACGTCACTGCACAATATCGCTGATTTATTCTTTCTAGATGCGACATCATCCAACACAGCCGAACCGACTCATACTAACAGCTGGTCGGCCTGGGCTTGGTCATGGATGCCTATCTGGAATAATGAAGGCATCGGAGAGACACCAGCACCTGCAGGTCCCGTACCGGTCTCATTCACTGCGCACTTTGGTATCATTACCGTGCTGTTTAAGGTTTGTATTTTTATGTATTATTAATATGAGATGAATATCTAATTATTAATAATTCTTATGAATATTAAGCCACACAAATGAAAATGCTTATAGAAACGAAAAATAAAGTGGTAAAATGTATATTTCATATAAAAATGTATGTATAGTTCTCATTATTTAATTACTATCTTTTAGTTTTAATACAATATAAATTTAATTATCTGTGTAGTCCTGTTTTGACTTTAATATAACAAGTTTTGTATACGAGGTTCTGAATTATGAAATAAATAAAAAAGTACGCTATCGATCATCTGTATCTGTTTATGTGATTCGTTAAAATAAGAATTGTAACTCAACTGACTTTCTCTACGCAATTGCATACTTTAATTATTTATCATTATTAATATTCAATACTGTGTATTACAATTAATGCAATAAAGAAAATTTTCGAATAATTTTGCAGAATTCTGCAAACGAAATTATGATAATTTTTTTAAAATACATATGATCAAACTAAGTTGACCTGAAAATCGATCCTTGATCTTGAGATGATGGAATGATCCCAGTGTTAAGTTGTATATACATTTTAATTTTTTCTTTGCAGGTAGCAGAACGCCACGGCACTGTTCGTAAGCGCGCACGTAGTATTCTAGAACTAAACGCAACAGATGTGGTCATTAAGAGCTTTATGTGTTCGCCAACTCTATTTCGCCTCAACTGCGGAGCTCGCACGATAACCTTTGCCGGACACGGAAAGTGTGTGTGCGGTCACACGGATATAAACGGTGTAAGTTATTTAATTGCATATAATCTATTGTTTACCGTAATTTACCTTCCTCAGGTGCCGACATACTTTTATTGTAAAATATACGAGTGTGTACTCCATAGAAGTGACAAAGGTGAAATTATCATATGTCAGAAATGTTGCACTCGAGCTCTACTTTGACATTATCCAAATAACTTTGGCGTCAGTGAAATGTTTTGAAAATTTTTATTTAGAAACGGCTAAATAAAGTAAAGGGTGTATAAGATGTTGGTACCTTCGTCAATAGATACTGCAGTAAGAGATGGGAACCTCTACTTGCTGCCGAACATACGACATTACATTTACTTTTTATCATATCGTAACAAACTCAGAAACACAGAATATTGACGCTCAGTGGTAAAATAATTGACATGTGGTAGTACCTACATAGACATATAATCCCAGGAGGAGGGCACTTTTGCTACTTAAACATATGAATCTTCAAATATATTAATCCGAGTACAAGTATCTCGATTTGTCTGTGGATTTACCTATTTTTAATGAAAAGTTGTAAGTTTATATTCATTGATATACGTATGTCGTTCGAAGGTACACGACGAGGCAAGAATTTTCTTGAGTAAAATAGAACAACCAGACGAACAGCCCTGGAGTTGGGTGGATGAAGAGTTAAACGAGCAAATCGTTGAGGCCACTGAGGCGGTCGAGGAGAAGTTGGAAGAATACCCTGAAGAGGTAAGCAATAGATAATGAGAGAGAGAGAGTGAGTAATTAAAGTAGTATAAAAACTGTTCAACTTATGTTAGTTTTATTACATACAAATGAATTATATAATTGATTTTAAATTGACATGGTTATTTTTATTACTATAAGTATTTGAAACGGGATATTTACCATGTTTTTTATTTTTATTTGGTGGAGCTCGATATTTCGACATTATCCACGAATGTCTTGTTCACGAGAACAAAAAAACATGGTAAATGTCCCGTTTTAAATACTGTTAGTAATATATAATTGATTTTGGTAAAATCTTATTTTTATTTCTAAAATGTCGTAAGTAGTGCAGAAGTGTGCTCAAACACAGATCCACTCACATATGCCTATAGTTCGATGGAACGGCGTTCTTACTCGAACGGAGAGATATCAGGCTCAGGACGACCGGTTTTACGTCCTTTCTGAAGCTCAAGAATGTAACGTCATCATCTTCCTAATTCTCAACTGTATATTTATATATAGAAAAATCCAATAAATGTTTTTCTTAGTCCAGGCTTCGACAAAGCCTCGGAACCTAAAGTCTAGTACTTAGGCTTGAAATAAAACACTGTTTTCATTGAAAAAAGTTAGTATTAAAGATTTGAACTTGAATAAGTTATCGCGTGCTGAAATATTTAATAGGCAAATTAAAGTAAATATATTTTTTAAATTAATATTAGTTTTTTTGTTTAATAGTATTAAATTCATATTTTTGTTTTTAGTTACAACCACAAGCCAAAAACTTAGGAGCCGGTAATCGTCACGATGCACCAAAAGCAGAAGAGGAGGAAATGGATCAATTTTGGATAAGGATGGCTCCAGTTCTTTATTTGGAGTATAGTCATGAGAGATCGCCAGCCAACCAATATGAGAATCCATATCACAATCCACCGAGTGACTTTCAGTACAGGTAAAAAAAAAATGTTTTTTAACTACCTGTAATTCGTATTTGTTAAAGATTACTAATATATATTTCGTAGTCAAAATGAAAATATTCATAGCTTGCTTCATACCAAATTTTATCCAATTCGGTTCATTGGTTTAACTGTTAAAGCGTCACAGACATACAGACAGAGTTACGAGTTTATAATATTCGTATTGATAATGATATAAATTTTTATCAATCTATGTTTCAACGTTGCTGCAATATTTATTATTTTCGTTTCGCAATACCAAGAATTTTATTTTGCTTTTGAAGGTTATTATTTATAGTATTACGCGCACTCCATCCGTCTGTTGTTTTACTTAGGCACTCATATCATGAACATTTTCTGTCATCTTGTTGCAAAAACGTAAACATTGTTACATAAAAAAAAATAATTGGCAATAGCATTATAAGGTTGAGATATAAGCAATAAGTTCTATTGCTTAGCGCAAATAAAATTTTTATAAAAGATTATGTATATTCGTTAAAATTCTCTGACTTTTGTCTGTTTCAATATTTTGAATCTAACATTCGTTAACTTCTTGATTTCGTCATTATATCGACATTCAGCTTCTAATAAGACCCTTATGGTGACACACATTCCTAACAGTAAGTACTCAGTATTGTTGTGTTCCTGTTTGAAGGATGAGTGAGCCAGTGTAACTATAGACAAGGGACATAACATTTTAGTTCCCAGGGTTGGTGGGAGTAAGGAAGGAATGGTAAGGAATGATATGGAGAGGTTAATATTTCCTACAGTGCCTATGGGCGGTGGTGATCACTTACCATCAACTCATTTGCTCGTTCGTCTAGCGTAATCATAAAAAAATTGTAATCATACAATAAATCCTCATTTTAGCGATTGGGTGGAAGAGTGCTCCATGAAAGTGTTAATTCGGCCAATGTTATGCAATGTGTCAACGGGACTGTTTCATCGTGTTGCACTTGTGAAAAGTTTTTATGACGGGGTCCTTTTACCGCCTCCAGTAGGTAATGTATATTTAAAAATGTTATGTTATACTCTAAAGATCTTTATAAATTAAGATACTCATTAATTAACAAAGAAAAAGTTTTTTATTTAATTAGAATAGCAATTACAACTGATAATAAGTCTCGGTCCAGTGCTAGGATATGCCTACTTCTAGGCAATACTTCTTGGAATCTTTAATCCTGTCTTAAAGATGTAATGCTACCGGAAGAACTTTCCAAATATTTATTAGCAATTTTTTAATTTCCTATCGACACAGACGACATTTTATCATACTGGAACTTCAAACATTGATTATATCTCTCTTAACTACTACCTTACAAATTTCATTTTTTCTTTTGAATGTTTTCAGAAATTGCTATGCGCAAACTTACTGTTGAAGAATGTGACGCGTTAACAGATAACTTACCACTGAGACACGCAAAAATAGACATAACAGGTTTTCGCGTGCGCTTCATACCAACGAACCACTCGCAATCCGAAGTTCCATTACGACCGCCGCTCATAATTGATGTGCAAATACCAACCACTTCTATGACGATCACTTCACCTCTCTATCCTCATAGGTAAAATAATCTATTAATTATTTTTGAATAAAGATGATTTTAACTAATATGAAAATATTAAATATTTTTTAACCAATACGAGTTTTTCAATATAACAAGAATTATTGATGTAGTATTTTTATTAGAATATACAATTTGAAATATATTAAGTAGGTATGATCGTCGTGGGTAGAATTACATTACTCTCTGTCTTTCTCGTAACTTATACAAATATATTTCTTCAGGGTATGTTCAGCAGCATGCCAGCTTGAAGATGGCGGGTCATTGCTCCGAGCATCTCGTTTATATACGTCAATAGACTCAACGATCCAAGTTGGCGTTTGTACCCTCAACGACGAGCCGCCGAGACCGTGCGCGAGGATACGAGTACGCTTCTTGATAAACTTGCTGCTCCATAGAAAATACTTCGAGCAAAATGATATTGTCCATTTTGGGATTACCATAAGAATAAGTAAGTTATACTTAGGCCTGTTATTCACGCCACGGCGTCTTAGCTGCAACGTAGAGTAAGCGTGCGAGCTTGTATATGACGCGGTGAACCACCAGACGACTTAACGGTTAGGTACAGTCAGAGTAAGAAAACCTTCGTCAGTTTTCAAATTCATTCCTTTATCAAGTCGTAAACTCTTAGTATATTTTAAAACTAAAGCATTAAACAGAAAACTGCACATAAAATTAAACTAAAATAGTATGATAACTAGGTTCAAAATAGTGTACATCGCGACGCAACATGTCATACTCAATCGGTAAAGCAGGTTATCACTCATACTGAGCACACGAAAATAGATCTTAAGGTGACGAACCTTTTCTTACCCCGACTGTACAACTCAGTTGTGTTTTTCTGCGTCAAGAGCTATTTATTTTTATAAATAGATATAGTTTAATTCCATAATCATTCCATTAATCAATTTAAATAGTATTTTTTAATGAATTTCCCATTACAAAATAAGCGTAGTAAAGTTGTTACGAAAATCATCACGTACGGCACTGCTAATGTGGCTTCTGTAACAAAATACAATATTTGTCCAAAGTTCCGAAATCAAATTCATCGACGTTCGATATTTCATGGCTATCCATTTTTTTACGAATTAATAATAACTACATTAGATTTTATTCAAAATCTCCACGAATTATATGATATTACACTCCTAACACCACTTGTGTTAAGCTTAAAAAGAGGGGTAAATAGGAGTATTAGTAATACCTTAATTAATATGGGGCATTGCTAGACACATTAAAAAAAACATTGTTGTAACTTGTTCCATCCTGTATTATGTGAAAACATCATTAAAAATAATATAAAATTATATTTAAAATATTAGTATGCTGTATAAATAGTCATATTTATTCTTATATCAAATCTATAAACAATCATTCCTGACCTAATCAATTGTTCTTGTTGACGATCAGGAGAGGCGAACGTGAGCGGGTCGGCGGCTCGCTTACAGGCAGCGTACCAGGTGGCCCAGTCGCTCTGTAAGGGGAACTACACAGATCACTTACGTCACACCACTGTCGTCAACGACGCGCTACATGACGATGGTAACTTAATATTTTAATAAATTATTTAATAGAAATGAAGTAATAGAACTTTATAAGTCACTTTCTTTATATGTATTTTTTCTATAAAAAAATATATTAAACTTATATACGTTATCTTATTACAAAGTGTCATATTAAATGTGTACTAAAATTATAAATAATAAAAATTCTTTAAATAAATAAAAACAAGATCGCGTAAAAATATACTAAATAGTCCTTATACTAACTACTTGTTTCTTGATAATATTTATTGTCCTCTGAAGGACTTAGTTTACCAATAAAAAACCATGATTTTTTATAATAATTATTTTATTACTAATATTCGTGAATGTATAACTTGTATCAATATATTGGCCTGAATATTTAAATATAATATTAAAATTTCTTGTAGATTATGTTGCCGTTAACATCTCATTAGAAGAGCTACTGTTGCGCAGATTCGTTACGACCAATATCAATACACACACCATGACGCTCAACTCCATCAAAGCTACCGCATTCCAATCTCCGGGTAAGCTTATCATATTATAATTAGGAATACACATTGAATATAAACGCTTAAATAATTGTAAAACGTAAACGAGATATTAATCTATTACTTTTTCATACTTTATCTAGTTGGTGGCGAATTAAAGCAAGTGTGGCTACTTTCTGCACCAGAAGATCCGACTTCTACGTAAGTTAAATTTCAATATGTCTTTAATGTGGCAATTATAGTATGACGATATCCTTCTGACTGATTTTGGAAACTTGCCGTCGGTGCAAAGCAAGTACAATGTATTATCCCTCTCTCTCTCTCATAATTTGATGGGTCATGTGTCGGCAAATCCGACACGACGGCGGAAAACATTTCAATCGCTTGCCTTAAAATGCTTTAAAAGAGGCACTGGAGACTATACTGGTATTAAGACCTGTTAAAGAAAAAAAAATGCACACTGAAAACCAAACGATAAATATTATTTTTCTACATTCTATTCGTATCTACCAATGTATATATTTGAATGATATTTTAT
Organism: Vanessa tameamea; assembly: GCF_037043105.1. Classification (NCBI taxonomy): domain Eukaryota; kingdom Metazoa; phylum Arthropoda; class Insecta; order Lepidoptera; family Nymphalidae; genus Vanessa; species Vanessa tameamea. The sequence goes on along the minus strand of NC_087341.1, from coordinate 12,572,707 downwards.
AGTCTATTATATGTCTATACGTCATATTTTGCAGACCATACTTAAAAGCAAGTTGTCAATGTTGTATGGATCCCAGCGCCGTAGACGCAATGGAGTATTTGAATATATCGGTCAAGCCCACCGCATTGAGTTTCGATCCTATGCTAGTCACCTGGATGAGCTACCGCTCCAAAATGTTACCGATACCGCAGAATGGTAAATGTTTATTATTAAAGTTTTAATAAGAGTTAATTAGGAAAATAAACCGACATTGATGGTTCACTGTTAACACACAGACCCGACCGACGGAGATATGCTACAAGTTTTATTTTATTATTAAAACTTTGTTCTTTACAATACATCATATGATATATTAGTTTTAATCAGCGGTTACTTACAATAATCTATGGAAAGGCTATACCGATTTCGATGGGACTTTCACTGGCAGATAGCAGTTGTAATAAGGAGTAACTTATGCTACTTTTATTTTAGAATTATATATAGAATAAAAATAAAATCACGCTACAATATCCAAATAACTTAAATTCAAACAACTCACACGAAGTCGCGGGCACAGCTAGTATGTAAATAAGTATATTACGTGAAGTGAAGCACTATGATCCAAATCCTTAACATTTTATTAAGCATTTGCAATGGATTCTATCGGCTACTACTTCCATTAAATGAAGGGAGTTTAGATCTCATTAGAGTACCACATGTATTGGAGTAACTAGACACTAATAGTTTAGTTTCAGTCATATTTTAAACAATAATTAAACTTATATCAGTAGTTTTCGCATGCCCAATAAAGATAGTCCGACTTACAGAAATCCAAATATTCACACCCTTACAAAACAATATTAAGTATTAAAGCATGCACATATGATATGTTTCAATGTTGTATGTAATCTGTGCCTCTATGTTATACATATGTATTTTACCTTTACAGAATCCATACCCCAAAATCAAAGTTTAAAAAATGTCTCTTCTTCACAATACTTGTCTCGGAGACGAGTCACACCGCCTGTGAGTAGTTTTAGAATTACATTTTACATATTAATTCACATCAATCAGATAACATTAAAATAATTCGTGCATGATGCAAGCGTATGAATTTTCTTAATAGTATATCCAGATCCAAATAAAAAGTTTTTTTTAAAGTTACGTTTTATGGTTAGTAATTCTATAACTGAGATCATTTTACACGGCTATCCCCTCTACATTCGTTATTCTAGTTAAATTTCTACGAAATTGTCAACGATTTGAACCTGAAATGTTTACAACCTTGTAAATGTCATTCAATTGATGCAACAAAAGTCGCTTCTATAAAAAATAGCCGTTTTATAAAATTAGTCTATTCATTTTTAGTTTTTGTTTTTGTTCATCAACAAACATGGGTCAAATTAAATCGAAACGCGTTTACTGAAAGCTATATTTGAATTACAAGCGAAGCTGACGTCTGTCTGAACATTTATGTGTCTTAAAATGGTACGAAATTTTATGCAGTCAAGCGGTCGAGGTGCGAGTCATTCGGGGTCCGGAGCAGAACTAGTTCATATGAGAACGAAGAGCGTGGATTCAAGCAGTGAGAAAAGTGAAAAGAAAGAACCGATACATTCTCCACAAGAGGTATTGGAATATATTAATTTAATCTAGAATATATATATAAATAATAAATTTACATAACTGTTTACGGTGATTATGTGATTTCCGACGCATGGGAGTTAAGAATTTTCCCAATTGTTGATCCTACTTGGAATTCAAACCTGCCCGGCCTGTCCATTCAAATATCTAAATCTGCAGCCGTACAAGCTAACTAACACAGAAACGAGGCAGTTAATTATAGCGTAAATAGGTTTGTTTATCACTGAAAAATTACAGACTTAATAAATCTGTATGTATCAATGTATCATATTCCAGAGCCAAGAGACCGAAGTTTGGTGGAAAGGCGTAAATTTGTTACATTTGCACGAACGACTCAAAAGCCTTCTGATCGGCGTCGAGGTGAGCCTCATCCAGATATACGTATCTTCGACCTCTGTGTCTTCACTCGACAGCGTTACGCTTAGAGATGCTATGGAGCGACACGTCACCACTGCGCATCGGGTATTTGTTATCAGGTATGTATTCAAAAGTTGTTGATATAAGATTAACCGTACAATATAAATACGAATATTAATCGGCTTATGAATGGCATTGTATAATAAATCTTTCTTTAGCAAATAATTATATTCATACAATTTTTTTTACTCCAACGGCACCAATTTTTGTTATATTATTATATTTGATTTGACTAAGTGAAATTCGTACAGTAATATTCATATTTGAATCAAATTTACTAAAACAATATCTTCATTATTATTCTTACAGCGTTGGCCGTTTACTTCTGGAATCAAATCCACAATCGCAAAATTGCTGGGCAAATATCAACTTCGACCGTCCTACGTTCCAGAGACCGAGACGTGATACTAACGGTACGTTCACCATATTATTTATCCAATATTTTATTATACAGTGAATATCAACTTTTCATTGTCGTTGTGTATATTTTTACTCTGTTCTTTCTTAAGCTAAAATTAAATACATACATATATTTTTTGAAACAAAATTCCATTTCTAATACAGCTCAAGACGACTCATTTCCCTGGAAGGCGCTTGTCACTGACATGTCCTGCTACACTTTACAAGTGAGGCCGGGAACAGAACGTTCTGGAAGGGAAAAATCGATGTCAGGACTTAGGTCTCAGTTGAAACCGTCACGGGTGCTCGTACCGCAAACCGTGCTGGAATCCAATACAACGAGTATCACTGTGTCAGTGGTCACTAAGAACTTAATAATCAATACCGGTAAGAAAAGTGAGCCAAAACCGAAACGCCACGACCACAACCGGGATGAAGATGTGAGTGAACATTACGTAATGTAGATAGAAGATGACTCTATTTAACTTCTTATCTGAATTATAAGTGATCTATAATACTTTATTTAAATTGAGAGTGATTAAATCCCGGAATAGAGAATAGTAACAAAAGCCGCGTTTAATCATACTTTCTTATGGCAACTCCACTCCACTGCCTAACTACTATTACGAATTCCATTCAATTGGTATGAAGCAAACTTGAACTCCAAGGAAAGCTACGATTTATTCCTAACATCTGAAGATACACAAAAGCGAACGGAACGATTTTTTTTTTATTTAAAATTTATTATTTATTCCGTCATTTTTTTTCTTAGTAAAATCTTTGGCATCTTCGTAAGCTTGACAGAATTTTTACCGATTGGAGCGACGGGATGCACGATCTTTCGTGTACTATTCTCTAAAACGTAAAAACGTAACGCAAAGTTATATTTAAATCTGATTTATATTCGGCGCAGAAACACTTCATTTCTTATTTTATTTTGTATTTTTCTGACTCTTGTTTCACAACATATTAAATAATAACATGCTCTATAAAATATTATCTAGTAAATTAACTTTAACGTATAAGACATACAATCATTATTGTTTTAGAAGACGAAATACTTCATGACGGGGTCCGATTTCAAACCTTCATCCTTGAAGGAGTTTATTCGCGGTCCGGCAAAGTAAGTAATGTTTAAAATGTATGCATAAAGTGGTGATTATTTACTTATTTTAAACTTTTCTTTTTTTTTAATTTGCAGGCGAGGTAAACTCAGTCCCGAGGTAAGCTAAATCTTTCTATTATATTTTAAGAAAGCAACGTGCTAATTTAGAACTGATAACGAAGTTTTGATGAGGTTTATTATTTTTTATAACAGCCAGGACCATCGGAGCCAAATCCGGACTCACCACCAGACCCCGCCAATGTCACAACCGGTCCAATCATCTCGTTAGGTGTCCACCTCCACGCTGACACTCCTCCAATCATCGTAAGACTGGAACAAGATCAGGTGAGTTTTATATCGTTAATAACATCATCCCCCTATTTTATACCATCACCCTAGTTATAAAAGTGTTTAATTTTGGCTAGATCATAACATCATTGTCGGTTTTACACGGAAACGACTTTACCTATAATTTTTTTCTAGACAAAAATTATAGGGTTGATTAACGATAATTTAAACAATGTTGTATCTTCTTCTTTCGAATGTCAAATCAATTATGTTAGAAAGAGATATATCTGTGTTTAATTAAAAACTGTCTAAGCAACGTTTATAAAATAATTCTGCAATTCCTACAAAACTTTCCTATAAAATTATCTTATTAAGCACATCATATACATTATACATCGTATACATTATTCAGGCCAACTTTATATTCCGTAAAATAATGCCAGCGAGTTCCTTGTCACAGAAGCTGCATGTACCTTTATGCTTGTTTTGTATATAATAGTAAGTTCTTATATATGTATTCATCATTAGGCAATCCGTAAGACATGACTATAACATTTTAGGTTCAAACCGTGGCCATTGCAATGCACTGCTTCGCCCATATAATGTCACTGCTTCGTAGACCACCTGTGACAGTTAAACCAAGAGTGTCTTCCTTTGGGAGCACAAACAGATCACTTACAAGGTAAGTAAGCTTGAGTGAAATATTTTAGCTTCTTAGATAGGTGCGTAAATAGCATTCCTACATTGTATTTTAGAATAATGAGTCTTATCATAAACCAATATTATTTTACATTTTTATAATTACATTGTTAAAGAAATCCTATTTTTTAATCTCACGTGCGACATTGTAATAGCGTGGTGGAATAAGCACCAAAACTTCTTAAAAGCACACCTCTGCGGAGACCTTAGCTCAGCAGTGGGATGTGTACAGATTGATACCTTGAGCTGACTTTTTTACTAATATATTTCTGTAAAAAACTATAAGATATGAGCAATACTATTATGAAAATTATACACAGGGTTATTGGTAATTCGACTTATACCCGTTAGGTGATTATAAAGTTGACTGCTTGCGATAATTTTAACCCCTATTTAACACAACAAAAAGGTTAACTTTTGCATTACGAAAAAGTGAACCTTTTTTGAGTTATCACGGTTTTTAGCTTTTTTTCATAATAAGCCAAAAATGCAACTTCAAAAATTTATTTAATAATAGAGTATCAATTTAAATCTCATTTTTCTTCTGATTTATAAAAACTTTAAGATTTATAAAAGATTTAACACTGGTTATTTAACAATATTAAAATTCAATATATATTTTAGATATTTTCCACAAAAATGCCTTAAAAGCAAAGAAAGATGGTCCAAAATCGTATTCGAACACGAATTAATTCGGACATAAGTTCTCACTTTAAAATTCCCACAAAATAAATTAAAAACAATACCCAATGTAAATAAAAAAAATACAAATAAAAATTTTGAAACAGTAGCTGTTCAGTAGCTAAGGTACAATTAACACATTTTGTCATTCTGTCTAATTGAAATTCTAAGTGACTTCCTCTATTGCGTACGCAAAGTCGCATTCTTTGTCTAAGTTGTGACTACCGGACTAGTCAAATTATTCTGTATCATATTATAACGGGAAAACGTCGAATTAACAATAAACCTGAATACATTCTATTTATGTATTTAGTTTACAGGCTGGGAACATTTTGTAGTCAGTTTTTTCAAAAACATTTTTTTTTGCTATTATAATTATTGTATATTTGATTTTGCGGACTAACTATTTGTTTTTTTTTTTATTAAATTTGGTATAGGTTGAAATTATTCTTAATTTTATAAATTATAGAAATAAATAAAATAGAAGCCTAACTTAAATACGTTTCAAATTTTATATAAGTATTCAATAGTAAGTTTTAATTAAAACGAAAACAATTAGTGCTTTGTCTTTGTCTTTAAAACTGATAAAAAAGCCCATAGTTAATTTTAAGGTTTTTATATTGTGTTCGAATATATAGTTTAGTCTTTATCAACATCGGTTATGAAAATGATCGGTCAAAAAATATAAAAACTATTTTTTTGATAACAGCTTACCGAGAAGGTAGTAACGACATGTTCTAATCGTTACCAATAAATATAATACATTTGATAAAAAAAGTTATTTTTCGGGAGAATATAATTACGTTGGAAAAAATAATATGCCGCTCCGTCGGATTATGAGGATGAGAGAATACGTACTCTCATTTACCATAGCAAAAATATTTATCTTTGCAGATCAATATCCGAAGTCGAACCAAGACCGAGTGTATCCGAAGAGACTCCGAGCGAAAATCCTTCCGAACAGCTGATTAGTATATTCGAAGCAAAAGATCTTAGTACTCCAGGTGACATTAATACAAATATACATGTTTTTCCCGTTTTGTAAATGTACAAACAAAAACAGATACATTACTAAAACAAAAAACTTGATCCTTCGCTAAAATTAAAGCTTTCTACAAATTACATTTTTTTAAATAAAATGTAATATTAAGCATATTGCAAAAGATAAGCAAATTTTAGATTTACATGTTTTTTGCGGTTTGTTAATTGCTCTTCTACGTCATACACAAACAGTTCTTGATTAATATTCTCGTATATTTTTTAAATAATTTTTTTCTATTTGATTACTTTTACACATAAATATTAATTCTAAAGTTCTAATAATGGCTTGGCCGACATTTACAGTAAATACCATACATTTATTCTTCAGGTTCTCAACCAATGATATCATGTAAATTTAATGTCAGGAGTATTTGTCTGCAGTCATCCTCCAATTGGAATTGGCTTTCCATATATCATTGTTATTAGCATAAGCACAGTATTAAGGTTTTATATAGCAAACATAATCTTTCCAGATGTCGCCTTGACGACATCCTTTTGGTTTCAATGGGTGGTGAGTCGTGCAACACTCCTGATTTCCTCGTCTCATGTGAAGCTGGCATTTGATATAGAAGACGCCATGGTAACTGTTGATGTTCAAGAAAAATACAACCAGCTCAAGATGAAAATAGTATCGGCTTCAGTGCGACACTATAGACGGTATTGTACTCAATATATTTTTAACAGTTACATTATAATGTGTATTATATTTAATTAATTTTTATTTGTTCACTAATTGAAAAAAAATCTACTGATATTAATTACAGCACGAGCAACACTGATTGGGTGCCTGGTGTGTTGGGTGGCCGTGTACTTGAAATTCGCGAACCAACTCATGCAAATGCTGGTAACCAATTCTTCACAGTCACGGTCACTCAGGCCCTGTAAGATATATTGCAGTATTTTTATTCTAAGCTATTTTTTTATCTAAAAGCTAGGCGTACCGGCATATAGGCCACCTTATGTCAAGTGATCACCACCGCCCAAAGAAATTGGCGCTGTTAGAAATATTAACTCTCCTCCACTTTCCCAACGTCACTAACCCTGGGAACCAAGATGTTATGTCGTTTGTTCCTGTAGTAATACTGGCTCAGTCACCCTTCAAACCGGAAAACAACAATACCAAGTATTGTTGCTTGGCGGCAGAATATCTGATGAGTGGGTGGTACCTACCCAAAAGGGCTTGCACAAGCCTTACCACCAAGTTCGTACGATTAATTTCATGACTTTGATTGAATTGATTTCACAGTCAAATGATAATTGTTGAGATATGTCGAATAAGTTATGAGACGTTTTTGTCGAATTGTGAACCAAATATTATTACTACTATCTTATTCTGTTAACAGGATAGAAGACTTGCCCGATCATTGGAGAGATGACTTCCATCCCAAACTAATAGAATACAACATCTTAAATGTAAGTATTTATTGTAATTATATATATATATATGTTATTAGCAGGTTCGATGGCACTTTGCTAAAAGGCTGACATCGTACCAATGTTCACATTTCTAATGATGTATATTATTAATGTACCTTATATACCTGCAGAATGTGAACACTATGTGGGAAGTGTACGGAACACTCGCACCACTAGAGGCCGTGCTTCAGCCAGATATATTGGATAATATAATAACCTGGGTGTCCGAACTAACACCGCATACAGCTTGCTCGCTGCAGACTCGGCAAATGAAGTATGTTACACATTTGTATATTTTAATGAAATATCTCATGAAATTACAGATTACTGCTTTACTTAACCATAACAATACCGAACATCGTTTTTTAGATTTGATTTAGTAAGCCGCATAAAAAAAACTTCATTCCAACGAATGAACTTAATATAAGATATAATTGAGTTCAATCTGTATCTTCTGTATTAATCTTCTCAAACAGACGGGAGGCGTGGCAGTGGCCATTCTTTTACTTCACAGCTGGTGGTCTAAGGCTGCTGTTAACAACTTCTGAGGAGGTCGAAAGTGATGACGACGACACGATAAGGCTTGTAGTATGTATATTGAATTATTTACAACAATATTTACCGTATTGATTTAATATATTAATGTGATTTATTTTTACAGCTAGGCAAAACCACCATCAGCCCGCACCCGGAAAATCCGATTTGCAGGTATCCGTATGATTAAGAGATAGTCACAAAAATATTTACACAAATCTCTTACTTGATTTGTTAATTAAACGAATTACTTTGTGCTAATAGAAATATTATATCTCCAGGCAATCGGTTAGTACAAGTTCAGACAGCACCTGGACGGCCCTATGTCCAAGTTTGGACAGTCGTCAATACGAAGTGTTGGTACGACATGTATCAATAAGTTCGGCCAAGTTCAGTCAACTCGTTAATCAGGAGGTAAGTATCACGTTTATTGCATCCCTAACGAATCCTAATAAAATTTAAATCAAGGAACGTGATATTTAAAAAGAAATCAATAAACGGCATTTGAAACGTTTTTTATGTACCTTATTTTTTTCATTGTGAAAAATAACCCAAAATACAGTTAATATTTATTAAATAAATGTTGGTTATTCAGATATTATTTTCATTTCATAGTATTTATTGTCTAATAAAAATAAACAAATAATGATAGATACCTACTTGTCACCCGAATTGAAGCCTTTAATATACTAATATGTAAAATAGTTAATACCAAGAAAAATAACGATTTATTTCTATGAAAGTATGTATGTATGTATGCAGAGTAATTATAAATAATCTTTACAGGTAACAGAGTCGCAAATCTTGAAAGGCACCGGTCTTGAAAATCCCGCTCTAAAATGGAGTCAGCCAGTTGTTTCACCAGTTATCACTCCAATTCTTCACTCGTGAGTTGAATCACATACATAACGATCTTCTCCTGCAATATTATTGTTTAAGAAATAAAAAGATATAAATAAAGTAATGGATAGAAGCTTAGAATAAATTATTATTTTTACAGCGTGGATATAGGTTGCATACTAGCGCCAGCGATATTTAGCTGTGGTGGACTGGCTAGCGGTCCCGCGGCGGAGCTTAACCTGCTGTCAGACTGCTCGATAGAGATTGGGATGCAGAATCTTGAGCTGGTGCGAATCTTTGCAGAGGAACTGAAGCCGGTTTTTAGACAAAGGTAAAAAACTTATTCGAGTTTATTAAAACTTCTCGATTCTTCATACTACTTATAAATTCTATAAATATGACTTCCTATAACCTATAAGACGTTGACAAACAAAATTAAAATGATAAATAATATACTTTACACACTCCTAAAAAAGAATGTGTTTTTGATTTTCATGAAAGATACGATTCTCGTTTAGGGAACTTGTATTTACTTTATATGTTATCGTTTATGATAGGGAACTTTGTTTTCGGATCGTTCCTCTCAATAATAGCATACATAATATTATATAATAATTTCAGACGCAGGGGTTCATTCGTTCTCGATGAAGAAAACGTTACATGTCCATATGTTTTACATGATGGTAATTTGCAACCAGATGAATCTTCTGCGACTGTCATTGAACAGACGCCCCCAAAAATTCAAAGTAAGTGTTTGCATAATTTGTAAGAAGAATAATAAAATAAATATTTGTCTAAAATAATAAACTAAACTTTCACCCTATGGGACGGCTAACCCAATACGAATGAGATTAAATGCAAGTGAATGGCTTTTCGAGGCCCTTACTTATCTCGCATTTGAGCTGTTACTAAAAACTAAAATGTATATAAATCTTTTATATTTGCCTGATCGTTTGTATTGGGTTATCGTCTGCAACCTATGAACTAACTGTTAAACACCGTCAGCAATATCTTAAAATATATATATAAATCCCATTATCTTACAGAAGCACCTAAAAGAAATACAGAAATAAATCGACCTTATTTGATTGACTCTGGTGTCGAAACAACCACCTCCCACTCTACTTATAAAAAGGGTCGTAAGCTCATACCTATCAAGAAATTAGTCGCCAAACCTTGCTTCGATTTTACGTGAGTTATTTTCGATTTTAATTTGGTGTAACAAATTTAAAATTAAATAAATATAATTAATATTTATCTTGAACCAAAAAATATATATGAAATATTTTATATGGTGTATAGAATAATTGAAATTGACTTTTTTTAGACTGTGTCTGATAGTCTCTCGAAAACTTAAAAAGATGTTTTGTGTATAGTTTTATATTTGGTCCCATTAACTCAATTCTTATCGATCTGCACAAAACGGACCTTCGTTATTAATCGCATTATTATACAATTATTCTATACATTACTTCTACACACTTACTATTTTCTACACATTTAATACAAAAATAAAAATTATATGTTTGAGATTGTGTTTTCACATGTGCGTCAAAATTGTCAGGGCAAACCCTTCCGATTATTTGGAAGTATTCGTGACAACGGGAGTTATCGATATATCCCTCTACGTAAGGGATGATAATTCCCGAGAAGTGCGAGATTTACGTGCTCCGGTCGGCGTATATAAAAAACGTGCACCTAAAGAACCCCGGATAAGGGTATGACAATTCAAATTTCTATAGAAAAATTACGTCTTTTATAAATGTTGCTTACTGGAGTTCTGGTTCGCATGAGACAATAGATATTTTTTTAAATATATAATTTTTTCAGGTTGTAATTGATGATAAAAATGAATCGAGAATGGATGATGGTAGAGTTTCAATGACCACGAGTAGAAGTCTCACTGAGAATATTCGAAATGTGGACATCGGAAAGACTAAATTAGATGACAAAGTAAGAATGATCCCAATGTTTTCTTGTTTCCAATTTAATAATCTACTGTTATTTCGATATTACTGAATCCAAATACTAGATATAAAAAAAATTAAACAATGTATCTTTTCGATGGCTTAAACAAAAATTTTCTGTCCTGTTTTCCATTTTTCATAAACTCACAATAATGATACTCCTTACCGATCCGCCTACAATGTTCTTAAATAACAAATGAATTCGGTCGTCATAATCTTTCCTTCGTTAGAAAACAGACCGTCCCTAAAATAAATCTTTCAATAATTATTTATATCTTATATGTTAAAATAGGCCTTTGAGTTTTCATTATTTTCCGAGAAGATAACGAATTCCCCATTTTTTAGCATACTCTGCCATTAGCAAGGAATGCTATAGGAAATTTGCCATTAATTCACGCGACTCTCCACCAACCCAATTTGTATTATTGGAACAGGCGGAAACAGAAAACCGTTCAGGTATGTGTTATTTAATTCAATATTAATATATTGTCCCTCTTACATATAATTTTAAATTATATCTTAAAATTAACTCAAATGTAAAATAATAAAAATATTATTGTATCGTATAAAACAGATTACATACGAAATTATCGTCGCAAATATGATATCTTTTATGTATATTTATTATATAACGTATAATAAATCCTCCAACCCAAAAACTATGTTTCGCACTTTCATATCTTGAAGATGATAATATTAATTTTAAATCTATAATGTACAAACTTCAATATATGTTTATTAGATTTAAATTACCAGCAAGTTATTACAAAAGTAAAGTATAAACAATCCAAGTGAAAATATTGGATAATTAAAAAGAAAAAAAAAACAGACAAATAAATGTATGACTTTAGTTTTTTATTTTTACTAGTCAATCCATGAAAGAATGTAAATTCTATAATGAGCCAAGTCTAAATTAACAAGACTGATTGGCTTATACTATGGTTTGCTATTCTAAACTAACTCCTATCATTGTAATAGAGTAAATTAAATTAAAAAAAAATTCAATATGCTTCAGCGCCATTAAGTACTTATATTTCCTAAACCAACTTTATAAAAACTCAACTTGCTCCCAATTTGCTTTATCAGAGATAAATGTAAGTAATTTTAGTGAAATATAAATTGTATCAAATAAATTCAATGAAACAAAAATATCAATAATACATCACATTCAGATCACATTACATCAAGCAATCAGTTCTACTCATTACTCAACAACGAGACGATATCGTTGTTGAGTAATGAGTCAAACGCGCCCGCGGTTGAATGATTTAGTGACCAGTACATGCCTCGAAACTGTTTGTTTTTTTCTCCTGCGGGAAAGTTTTCGCCTTCCTCGCCAAACAACGTTGTAGGCATTTTTAGAATTAATGCTCATTTGTAACTTACTATAATAGTGTTATATGAAGACACTCAAAAACTTAAGCAAGGTGTTTCAGGCTTAAATGGTTTTCATTTATTGCTAGTAAAATTCATCTAGCTTCTAAATTTTCAGGTATCGCTATTCAATGCCTGGGTAGGTCTTGGGGTTGGTCAACAAGAGGATCAATGGAATTCCCCGATACTTGACACTACAAAGGGGACGCCGGATCCCGTCACAGACATACCACCAACACTTGCGACCGCGCGCGTTGATTTACCATTAGGTATATTTAAATATTAAATAAAACTATAGAAATGCTGGTTAATATCATTTTTTATTAAATATACTTTTATACATTTACTATTTTGTATTCAAATTTAGAAGGATTGACACCATTGGGCGAGCCAAGCGCCAGAGGCGTTGTGCAATTGGATGTCGAAAGACCACTTATGTTTGATGTATGCACAGATAGAATTCGAAGAATCAAAGGCATTGTGGATCTGGTAAATGTAACAAAAGTTCATTTGTAATATTCATTAATAATAGGAAATCAATTAAATTAAATATATTTCAACACAGGTTAAGAAACACATAACAACGAAAGATACAGTTTGTGAAGAAACAGAGGAAATATCGAATCCATTTTTGTATAATGTTCGACGCAATTTGGGTTCGTATCTGATCAAGAGACTAGTTGTTTTATTTTATATCCAATGTTAATCAGAAATAAATCCTAATAATCGTTCCAGTTTCAAAAATAAAGTACTCGTTTTTTTTGTTTTCATAGTTGGTCACCGAATCGAGTGCGTAATAATACAAACGAATCAATTAGCCATACGTGGCTCGGAAGGCGTTGTGGGGTGCGACGCTGTGCGGATACAGCTGGCAGCTTGCGAGCGACCCGACATGTTGACCTTCCGAAGCCTGATCACTGCAGCAGTACTAACAGCTGGATCTGAGGAGGACAAGCGACATGTTATATTACAACCGCTCATGGCTGGGTGAGGGATTTTTTGGATTATAACGAATCTATATAACGATTCTAAAATATGAATACAATTTTATCTTTATATTGAAATATATACTACAATTATTAATAATAAATTAATAGCAACTTACAAATAAAATTTCAACAAAAATAATATTTTGAAAATGTTACCAAAGAGATCTAACACATGCGGCAAATATTATTAAGCTCCAATAATTTTAACTTATGCTGTAATTTTATAAATTCAAAGGATTTTATGCGATGCAAATTGGGAGGCTTGGAGGATAGAAGAAGGAGGTTCAGATCTTCTCGTTCCAACTCTGCGAGTTGGTGTAGACTTGGACAAGATAATCTTCGACGTAAGACCGGCAGATTTGGCTACTGCAGTCCGATTATACGAAACCGTGAAAGAAATACTTGGATGGGTAAAGGTAAGGGTCAAGGTCTTACTAGACTAAACTTATTTATATAAATAGATTTTTATTTGTAATTAATGTCATTATACCTTGCGTGTTAACCTAAGTTTAAGATACCACAGCTTAAAAATAATTGTGACGCTTATCAGAACATCCAGAATCTACAACTTAACTAATCCTGTGCTATCTTTAGATGACGCCCTCGGCTGATTTGACACCAAGCAAAGATTCAGATAAGTCAACAATAAATGAGTGGACTGCATTTTCAAACGATCAGTCCTCTTCCGATAACGATGATGCCAATAACCACTTTTATAAGGATGATTTGCGGTGAGTAATGATTATTCAATAAATATTTAAAATACGTCCACGATAAACATTGGCAATATCTATCCGTATTAAAAAAAATTGTGTAATACTCACAATTTAAGCAGAAATTCAACGCAGTCGAAAACTAACTAGAGATGTGATTACGCATAATGCCCGGATTCAATTACGAAAAATGTCGATGAGAGATAATTCATATAGATTATTATGAATCAAATTGTATTACTTCGCAACGACTATATATATTTTATTATTATTAGAACATAAAGGTAATTTATAAAAAAGAACGTTTTTTTTAACAATAATAATAGTACCTTTCATTAGCAGCCTGTAAATTTCTCAGCGCTGGGCTAAGGCCTCCTCTCCCTTTGAGGAGAAGGTTTGGAGCATATTCCACCAAGCTGCTCCAATGCATATTGGTAGAATACACATGTGGCAGAATTTCGTTGAAATTAGACACATGCAGGTTTCCTCGCGATGTTTTCCTTCACCGCCGAGCACGAGATGAAATATAAACACAAATTAAGCACATGAAAATTCAGTGGTGCCTGCCTGGGTTTGAACCGTAAATCATCGGTTAAGATGCACGCGTTCTAACCACTGGGCCATCTCGGCTCTCAATATAATAATAGTACCTTTAGTAAATATAAAATGAATACATGGTTGATTTAGCACTCGTATTGCTGAATAGGAATTATAAATTAGTATCATATAAACATAAATAACTTCGATAACATTGCCAACAGGCGCATCGATTGATTTTATAGACATTCTAATCTCAAATATTAATAAATACTGTACATTCTTAACTTGTTAAATTAAATCTTAATGATCATTGATCAATAGCAGTTCGGTAACGCAATATACAAACAGTAATTGTTCACATTAGAGCCAAATTGTTTAACGTAATATACTACAACGACTTTCGTTGATCTTGCTGGCAATTGGCCGATTTCTTGGTAAAGGATTGAATGGATGTTTATTGGGGAATTTACACTTGTACTTATCAAATCACTCATTTAATTCATTTGTCATACTTGATAGTAATCTTTTTTCATTGTAGAAGCGGCGCTTTCAAGGTAGTGTCAGGTTGTCATCAGCCATTGGCTTACCAGGTTGCATTGCACGGAACCATGTTGACATGGCGGTATCCGCATCCGCGAGCGATCACTCGCCTCATCGTCTATCCTATAGCTGACTTAAAGGTTAGTTCCGTTTTATGACTTATAGCATATTCCAATGGAAGTAGGAAAAAAAATCCTATAACAGTTTCCAAAATTCCTATAACAGTTTCGTCGACGATCAAAACGCAATTTTTTCGCAAGTCCATAGTGAATATCATAGATTAATCAAGCTCTCGACTAAACAATGACATCGCGTCAATTTCCTGTCAAATGTTATTTATTTCCTGTTGTGGTTGAAATAGAGTATACTTCGTAATGTCATTTTCTGTAAAAATACTTTTTTTTTATTAGAGTAAAAACTGCAAAAGTATTTCATATCACTCAACTACATTTACAATTTTTTTTTAGCCATTTTAAATACCAAGCCTTACGTCATTCTTGGAAGAGATATTTTCACAAATGATATATTTATATTGTAGGATGATGAAATTCAGTGTGTATTGGAGCTGTACTGTCCAATGTTGGTGCGCTGGGAGCCGCAGACGTATTTCAGGCTGCCAATAAAGGAATCAATAGAGATGCTTCTTAGTTCATCACCGAGTGGTACGTGAACGTCACGATAGACGATAAAATTAACTTATTTTTAAATATATTTATGCTTAAATGTGAGAATCGAACTCAGCACGCGCCGAATGATTGTATTGGCTACTCAGATAAGGTAGGTGGTACGTTATGTAATTCTTTTGTTCACATACAACCGCATCGGTAACATGACTAAGAGATTTTGATTTTCTTATTGCACATATCATGGATAGCCACTATATGCCGATAGTGGAGGAAGCCGGTGAGGAATTACATGAGTTCCTAAGAATAGTCGTAACAGTAATTGCTGTTTTATTTATAAAATATTATATGTGTAAATATATTATAATACTTTCTTCTAAAACTATAACTATTAAAACGGTTATACCGAGCGTTTTATTATTGTTTTCGTTTCATGTTATAGACATATATTTTTAATATTCTTTTAGATGTAGCGATAAGCCTTATTACTTGATAATTATTAATCATTATATTCTTGTTTTTCAGAGGCAGTGTTTGCGGTATTGTGGCGGATACGGACATGTTCTGAATCGGATCATAAACTACCGTTTCACTTTGAGCCCAGAAAATTTATGCCACGAGAAGACCCATTAGTAAGGGATTCAAAATACCTCTTGTAATAGTGCCCATAAAGAGATTAACTTCTTTGATCCCTTCGTAATAATTAGATTATAAATGTTCATATTATTCATATTCCTAATAATAATTGCAATGTGTATTTGCAAAACCGACTTATATTTTCTTAAGTTAACCGAAATCAATATAAATAAATAAAATTTAAGTGTCTCTCCGTGGTTTCAAAATAATTGCGTCTATTAAGTTGATAAAGTTATTTTTAAGTTACCGAAACCAAATCTTCGAAAGCGGTAAAAATTACATTTGCTTATATTTAGATCATTATAGGCAGTATTCTACTTTAATGTTATAGTATTTACATCAGAGTCGATTGAGAGCTACGTAAAGTTTACGTACATATAATTTTTACTGCTTTTACGCAGTAGTTGCTGTTTATATCTAATCTTTCGATTGAAATGGCTAAGGTTATAACTTTATGATTTTAATTTATTTCACCGTTTTCTCAATAGACAGCCGATATTCCACCCTCTAAAGACTACTCCAAGAGGACTTATAACGTGACAGCTGATCAAATGTCGGAGGTATTACGTGTTGATTCTTACTTCGGACCGTTGTTCCTGCCTAGAAACCGCGTCGCTGTGCGGCTGTCTGCTATGGAGATACATGCGCACAATGATAATACTATCATACCTAGGTAGGTTGTTATGGGAAAATTAAACTAGCTAAATCGCTGCTATGAAACAAAACCCGACTGTAGTTCACTTTTTTTATCAAAAGATTATTTGGAATTTAAACGCAAAAGTGTAATAATCGTACTGAAAATTACGATGGAATTTTTTTTATTTACATTCGTACACAGGCAGTCATCTCAAATTGTCGAGGGTTACTATGTTTCCCCACCACTCGTCCGGAATCATCGGATCCTAACGCTGCGCGCGCGCGACTCCTCCATACACTGCGTGTTCGGTTCTACCACGAAACTACTACTCGAAACATATCTCTCGTAAGTCGTAAAAATTACACTCTTGCATCAATCATACATCATAACAAACTAACATATTTAAAAATGATTTGGTCATATATTTCACAGTATAATGAATGCATTAATCCGTAAAATATTTTTGTATTAATGAGCTTAATATATTATATCTTGTCTTATCGTGTAATTGTTGTAAGCTTAGTAATCCTGTGTATTTTCATTAAAATTTTACTAAAAATAATTTTATCTTTTGTGTTACGACATACGTACGTGATTACGTTCCGTTTTCTAGGAGCTAATATAATATGTCTTTATTTAATATAAAGGAGCGATATAATAGACTCTGCTAGTGGGACTATGGAGAAATTCATCAATGAATTTCGCGCACAAGGCACTGTAGCTTATGGTGTTGACAACCGGATTCGTTTTCGCGTTGGCGACATTCGCGTGGTCTTACATGTCGCACGCGTCAGCACCTTGAGATCTCTGGTAGATGACTGGAACGCCGTATATAAAAAGGTAATTTTTTTTTTGAAGATATGTAGTTTAAATAAGATGTTACTATGAATAATATATTTATAATTTTCGCGTTTCTGGCAGAGCGTTCTACATATTAAGGAAAATGTGGAGTTGAAAAAGCCTGAGGGCAATCCTATGGCAGCTCTCGCCGGCCGCATAACGTTATGGGTACACAATAATTGCACGAGCGTTGTGCGCATCGCGCAAGAAGGGACCGACGAGCTGATACCGATAAGCCCCGGGGCTTCGCTGTCGTATAGGTAATTATGCATGCATTTTTAATTAAAAGTATTTCTTTATAATTCATCAATTTTAGTGGTACACGATTATTACATGTAAATGAATGAGTTTCTGTCGGTTCTACTCGGTAAAATTTCCATTTCGAACGGATGATACTTTTTTTTTAAATAAAATTTAACCTTGTGAAATAACTAAGAATAATAAAAATATGTTAAATTTATTAGTAAACCAAAATATACATTAAATTTGTGATTTTTATTTCACACTTAGTATTTTTAATGTTAGAGCTCTTCACTCTCATATTTAAGTCAATTATCATACACAGTGTAATAGTGTGATTTACAAATTAGAATAAAAACAATGTCTTATTTATTTTATGACGTTCTATTATATACATAATTGTTCATATTTAATAGATGGGCTTCACCTGGAGCTGCAAAGAGGTTGAGGTTCTCGTTACCAAACACATCTTCAAACTGGCGTTGGTCCAAAAGTATGTATAATGTACTAATACTCTAACTTTACTTTACTTTTTTTTTATGTTATTGGTAGCAAACGCGCAGGAGGCTCATCATTTTAATAAGTTTAACAACTTATCATAGACAATTATAATTTATCATCAATATTTATGTATTCAAGCAGTTCCGTACCAAATAGTTTATAAACCGAGATACTAAAAGGTATTTGATCGTAGGCATCCGATTTACGGCTGGTTCGACACGCATTCGCCTAGAAGATAAAGACACGTCCTTGAATACAAGGGGTGTCTTTTTACACGTGCGTGTCACAGAAAGTGGGGCTCGACGAGACATGTACCTTTCTGGAAGACTCGTTTTTGCGAATTTACTGCGTCATGACTTTGCGTACAAGGTAAAGCAGACCTAATCATTACTATATCTCTAGCCATGTCTAGCTTAGCGAGAAAAATATTCTCGGAATATAATATAATGATATCCTTGTCATATTTTAGAATAGCCAAATATTTGGTTAATTTTTTTTTGTCTTCGCCTGTCGCTTCCCTCATCGAGAAGAGTTCTAGATTTCATTATATAATCTGATGTTGAACACATGACTTATTAACTGGTTTAAGTTTTATTTAGTCTACAATAAACATCCATAAACCACTATGAGTGGTTTTACTAAAGTGATTAGTATTGATTTTATTAATTTTTTTTTTTCAAGCTTCGGGCTCGAAGCTCCCCAAACAGTGCCTGGCAAATAATAAGTTCAAACAATTTACTAGCAGAAAGCGTCGGCCTAAGTGTTCTGTGCGATCTCGATTGTGAGGCATCCTTCAAGTAAGTGCTCCAAATAATATGTAATACTTTCTATTTTTTCTTATTTGATAATAAATAAATAATAATGAATTACTGTGCAGTAATAAAAGTGATGCAAATAAGTTATTAAAGAACTTAACTTGGTGTTAGGGCTTTGTTCAAGTCTGTCTGGGTAAGTACCATCAGAAATTCCCCCGCTAAACAGCAATAACTGTAGGTGAGTAGGCCATTATGACAGGCACACGGGGCATAACATCTTAGCTCCAAAGGTTGGTGGCACACTGGCTATGTAAGGAATGGTTAATATTTGTTATTGTTATAACATGTCAGCAGCATGGTTAACATGTCTATGGTGGTGACCTTACCATCACGAGGCCCATTTGCACATCTAAACGACTTTGCCGTGATGAGAAATCAAATTCCCTTAACCGAAGTGGAAATAAAAAGTTGCAATATATTGCCTTACAGCTATTGATATTATTCTAAATCAAATAATAATAGTTCAGTGTTTTTTTAAACTCTCATTGGTTAAAATATTGCAAATAAATTCTGACTGATTTAAGAACCCAAATAGGGTGTCTGCTTTTCCGCGCTGTCAATAGTTCGTACTTAAACTATCAGTACGTAAGTGTATTGTTTTGATAACAAATAAACAAATGTGAATTTGACACAGTAATCTTCCAAATATAGTAAAGGATTAACTTAATTTTTCGATTATATATAACTTGTACTTGTCAAAAAATAATTTTGATTTCGTAATTATTTATATTGATATTATTTATTTAATAATAATTATGATTTTTCAGGGTTAGATTCATGTCGAACGAAAACAGTTGGTCTGGCGAAATACCGCTTCGAGAATGTAGAAAACGAAACATACCCTGGCTTGTCAAAAGTAGGTTTTACCATTTTTAAATATGTAACTATGTTTTTTATTCCTTAAATTTATTCTATATTATTTTAAAATGTTTTCTATGAACGTTCTAATATTATTTTTTTCGCATTAAAAGTTCCATGTGAAGAGAGGGCGGAGTACATGTCGGTGTGGTGCCGAGTGACCCCTGTCAAATACGACGGTGGTATTGTCTCGTCGTTCTGGCCGTTCTACATGATACGTTCACATCTCCCTCTAAACATTGATGTAAGTTGTGACGAACTATTACCGCTATACAAGTATATACATTGTTTAACTACATAGTCGATAGAATGAAAGTAATTATATTATTCGTGAACAGTGTACTCCTTAGCATGACTTAGATAAATAATGATGATGTGCTGTGATGATGGACCATATCAAAATAGTTAGGACATGTAGACAGATTTTTAATGGAATTATAGGATAGAACGAGAAGTAAGGTAGCTTTACTTTGAATAGTTTGTTAAATGACGATTCGAAAGTGCTTGTAAGAGCCTACTCGAATAAAGTATATTTTGATTTTGTGCATGGAGCTATCGGACTTGATATTAAAAATATATATCGGACCCCTGACCTTGCCATAATAAATATATCATTTATTATAAAGAAAACTTCTTATAATAGGCTATTTGACTGCTTTTTAAAATCCATTTTATATTATTGAGTAGAGGTCAAGGAACCCAGTAAAAGTTGTTTTTTTTTTATTTTAGTACATATTTGTTGAAAAATATCAAATAAAAAATTCCATATTTAATTAGCGCGCGAAAACGCTACTTTGACAATATGGCGCTACAATGGGGTCGGTGACGTCACTTGCCTGTATTGTAATCTGTGGCACATATAATCCACATAACGAAAGAAACGAGGTTAACAAGCAAGTGACGTCATCATATACCCGACCAATCGGGAGCGTTTTGTGTCACGTGACAAACGTTTAAAAAAATGCATGTTTATACTCATAATTGATTACAATAATTGACACTTTATTTTTCGCATCGTCAAATAGCCTATTAATGAAAGTTCAGTTATGGAAAGAATACGATTGTACGTGGCTGCTTTGAATGGTAAATATTTTTTTTGCTAAACTATACGTTATAATATATATAACCTTAGATATAATTGAAACGATATATAATTAATATATAAATATTTTTTATATCGAGCCAAAATAGCCCAGTGGTTAGAACGCATGCATTTTAACCGATAATTGCGTGTAACCGATAATTACCCAGGCAAGCACCACTGAATTGTCATGTGCTTAATTTGTGTTTATAATTCATCTCGTACTCGACGGTGAAGGAAAACATCGTGAGAAAACCTGCATGTGTCTAATTTCAACGAGATTCTGCCACATGTGTATCCACCAAACAGCATTGGAGCAGCGTGGTAGAATATGCTCCAAACCTTCTCCTCAAAGGGAGAGGAGGCCTTAGCCCAGCAGTGGGAAATTTACAGGCTGTTGTTATAGATCTAGATAGAATGTCGCATTACCAAAATGCTAAAATAAACGGGCCTTCTTTATTATCTTGGTGTGTGTGACAGCTTGTCACTCGCCAATCGTCATACTACTTTACTAGTGTTCGTGTACTTAGGGGCCAACTGTTGGCCATTATTTATTTCGATGCGTCACGTTTGACAGTCTATCATATCATAAAAGTAATCATAGTATAAGTAACAAAATACCTGTTATTATATTTGTAAGTGAGCACGCATTACAGTAGAGATTGTTTCATAGGTACGGATATCATCGGGGGAGAGTCTTGTGCCATCCGCACCTGTGACATATAATTATCCGCTCACCGTACATAAGGCGGAAGGTCGTGGTGCCATAACTCACCTCATGGCTCCAGGAACTACTTCTATAAGACACAAACTCACTTTCCAGTACAGGTAAACGACCTACCATTACCTACTTCTTTTAATAAAACAAGAATACCTTAAATGCACCACAACCATCATTCAAATTAACTAAACTATATTAAAATATTGGTGCATTGGCGAAGTGTATATTTTCAATACATTGGTTTTAATAGATAGACAGAAAGACACACCTGTACTTTGTAATAATTATTAATTTCAGTTATCTTTTTTATTTATATTAATTAAAAGTTTATTTATTATGTAGTTGCTTATAACACACGATGTTATGGTAGAGAGGGTCCCTCTGATACGTGTATGTATTATGCGCACTAGGGAGATCCAACCTTAAGTATGCTTTGTAAAATGTGGTAAAGATAAACATTTTTTGTTTGTTTTTAATAGATAATAGTCGTCGATTTTTTTAATGAATATAATGAATGTTCTCATTTACCCCTCCACTTAAGCTTTAAGCTTGAGCTAGGAGTGGGGACGATAATACCCCAAGGGGTCAGGATCGAACCTGCGACTTTTTACTCAGCTCGTAAGCTATCACATAAGACATGAAATCCTAAATCTCACCTTATCCATGCTATGTTATAAAATATGTAGTGTGATAAAAAACGATATCAAGTTTCAAAATATAAATCATTTGATGTCTGGATTATATAACGTACTCCTACTCCTATTCCCGTCTAAGGACGACCTATCCTATCGTGAGCGTTTTAAACTTCGCCTGAAACAATTTCTTGAAAACCCAGTTGCGCTGATAAAACAACAACGTTCAAACTGCTTGCCTCCTACTTATTAGTACTATTTTATTGGATGAATAACATCAGATTTTATATATAATTCGTCCAGGGACATCGACTGTCCTGTTACGCGTGAAGCGGTATTCTTACATTATGGCATGACTGAGAGGTCCGTTTTTGACAAACGGGACACCCTAAATCATATTGACGACGTCATAAACATGATAAACCAGTGGTGAGTAATATGTAATCAATGCTACGTTAGTAGTTTTTCTTTTAATATAGACTTGTTTTGATTTAATGGCTAATAATGAAGTGAACGCACATATGATCTTGTAATTCACTAGGCTATAATAAAGAACACTTATATTACATTTTGCTTACATAGATGTCCTTTTAAACTGCTACATATAAAATATTTTACTTATGACTTAGGTTGGAAAATTCTCGAGAAGCATGTAAAAAGTGGCCGTACTCAATAGTAACCAATCATTGGCGTGGTGTTTGGGAACCAGCATACTTACAACCACGATGTGACGTCAATGTAAGTGCGAACACTATTTCAATAAAAGTAGTTATATGTATTTTCTTATAAATATTTACTCGTTTCTTGTTTTTACTTTTATAATTTACAAACTGTAGACATAAAATATTTATTATTGATCTTTTCAATTAATTAAACAGACGCGACAATTAGCTATACACATACATCACTAAACGATCGATATTTTAATAAACTCAGTGTTACATCTCTTTTATATCAGTTTATTCAATCGTTCTTTTTTTAAAAGTGTGTTAATGTTTCGTCTTATTTGTGAAAATTATTTTTTAAATTATGATAATTACAACATATCTTACGACAGATACGATACGAAGCAATTCGATTAGGCAGTGGCTGTTCACTAGAACTGATTGTGAGCCCCATTGTGTTGCTCGCGAACGCTTCTCCAATATTGTTAACACTACGCGGCCACGACGGAGCACCCATGTGCCGACTGGATCCAGGGGTTGTGATTGCTCCTCCCACCGCAATATTACAGGTTTTTAATTTAATGATTTACGTAAAAAAATATGAATATAATATTTTCTTAATATTTTTTAATAAACAAAATAAGTTGAAATATTTAATATGTATTGAATTGAAAAAGATAGAGGAAGAATGATGTTCGAATTATTTTTAGTACAGATAAAATTACACAGATATGTTATAAAATATTTTTTTTATACAGAAACCTTTCTTCATGTCAGTGGAGATAGGTCGAGAAATATTCGTGAGTGGCAAACTGGAATTCTGCCAAGAAGAGCTTGGTCGATACGGACAACCTGGGCCGGGGCAAATTGCATTTGAAAAGCCGGCCACGTTTGCTGTGCAATGTAACGAGAAGGTAACACAGTTATTAAGAGGAGAAAGAAAAATATTTTATACAGCGAAGTACACCTAATAGATTATATTTTTGACTATAGATACAGTTATTTACACCATTAGCCGCTTCTAATTTGGAAGACAGTAAAAAAATATGGATCATTAGTTCATGAGATTACACATAGACGCGACACATATACGATCAAATAAATGGTATCTCTTTATAATGTTAGAATAGATTAAACTACCACCAAAGTACACGTTTCTTTTTATACAACTATAATTATAAATAAAAAACCTATTTATAATTTTGATTTATAAACCTTTTCTTGATATAGGTGGCACTCGTAACAATGTATCACGAAATAAAGGACGACATGAATATCGTCGGGATAACATCCACCTACGTCCTAATTAACTGGCTAACTACTGATATTTTGGTAAGTTAACAAATATACTACGAATATCTTTGCTAACGTAATTTGACATCCTAATACAACTCAAAGTACTCGTCTTTTAAGCAATTTCAACTTACGCAAAATACCAAGAACGAACATTTTTTTATTCGTAAATAGAACATAATTAGAACCTCAACGGCTCTCAAGAAATGGTTTACTATTAGGCAGCTGCTGCGTTGTTTTTTTGTTATAAAATACTTTATGTATTCCCTCATCTCATATTAATTTATTTCTCTGACAGATATCGGCGTTAGCCGTCCCGAACGAAATGGAGAATGCGGTTCTGCGACCTAAAGTATTTAAAATTGTTGCACCGGCGAAGAGAGATAGGTAACAATTTTTAAATTAAATTGATATCGTTCAGTTATAACTTAACTTAAGATGCAAGTGACGAATAGAGATAAACGAAACTTAAAAACTAGGTATAAAATATATCTTAGTGAATCAGCAGTTACTGAGATTACTTTTGCTCGTTATAAACTGATTTGTACAAAATAGTGATGTCACAAGGTATTGCATCTCCAACGAAAAAATGGATTCCGTGACTTTTGTCTCTGTGTATTAAATTAACACCTCAACGATTCACTAATTTTAAATTTCCTTAGTTCATAAAAATATTGTTAAGTTTATTATTCTGAACAATGTCCACACCTTCGATCTTCATTCGATATAAGGATTATTAGGCATTTAATAAAAAAAAAAAAATTCCAGTCTAAAAGGAAGTCCCCTGAGTCGTTTCTGGATGAGCGGTCGCTGGCGAGGGGGCGAGGCGGATGAATTACGAGCGTTCCTTTGCGTCGCTTTTCCCACTAAAATCTATCAAGCAAACACCCCGGTACCTTTACGGCTAGGGATGGCGCCAGTTCGAAGATCGTTTGGTTTAAAGGACAAAAACGGTCGATCCGTGAGTTTTACTTAATATCTCATTGACATGTAATTACCATTAAAGACAATTAACATTAAAGAACCACAGTTGCGATATACCGATGGGAATTATCCCATACAAAAATGTCTACACGGTAACACCCACCTCTTGAAACACCTTTGTGAAAAGTGAGATACCTGCAATAAGATATTTAGCATGTAACTTTATCTGTGATTCGTAAATTTCCAATTTCTTTCTATTTTATTTCAATTAAATACTGGGCTGACACAATATTAATGTTAGCCATCAGGATTATAACCATTTACATGCGATGTCGTAGTTTTTAATTAAGAAATTTTACGACAAATATAAATAATATCTTTCATCAAAGACAATAATTTACCATCAAATACAAATTCTATAGGTTTGTTATATAACGTAGTCGATAAGAAACAACTAGAATCTATACTAAATAAAATTATTATGTTTAAGGTGCCAATAGTAGTGACGCAGTTGCGGCACGAAGCACGATGGATTGTGGCTTTTTCAGAAGATCGATGTCCACAATTTGTGGTGCACAACCACACAAAAACGATCATTGCCATCGCGCAACCTGCTGAAAATGAAGACGGCACAAACCCAATGAAGGTCCGATTCGCTTAATATTGTTTACATTTAACTTGTCCTATTCGACAAGCCTAATATATCCTCTTTGCTGTCACATGAAATATATATGTATGTTTTAAGCTTAGTGAGTGTGTACAACAGAAGCATAATAACAAATTTTATTTCATAGAAAACTGTATCTATACCCGAGTTATTTTAATTCATAAAATATGCGCCTACTTTACGCAGTTTGTGGTATTGGTTGCTTTATTTTTGGAGTCGTAGTGTAAGGTTATATTAATCTATGAGCTTCCTTTCTAATAATACCAATATCTAACGCAACGGCAATTATTGCAGATATTATGTATGTATTTACTTCTGTTACCAGCCGGCACAAGACTGTTTAGGCGTGCAGTGGTGGTGCGTAGTAGAATCGAACACTGTCATGCACTACTCGACGCCCGCGTACTGCGCACGTTATCCGCCGCCGGAGCAAGCGGGACGCGCACCAACTCCTATTATAATCATTGGAGTCAGCAGAGGTAACTGACGCACAAAAAAAAAAAACAATTAATACAAATTATACAATATAAATTTAATTTAATTATGATCGTTTAAGTACATGCCTAAGTGAATTGAAAGCGAATTAATGGTTAACAAAACATTTGTTTTATAATAAATATTTTAACAGGTGAAGGGATTTTCGAATGGAGCCAACCGATCGCGGTGACAAATGGAGAGCAGCTTTTACATCTCTCTGGCGGCGTTACGATGAAAATGCGTGTGCGCACACAACCACATTCTACACCCTTAGAATTGCAGGACGTGGACCAAGTATGCTTTTAACATTAACCATAGCGACTAGCGTGGACTTTGACCACGGAAAGTTAAAAATATATAATACAGCGGCTTAGCGCGACATACGAATAGTAGTGAATTATGATGTACCCGACTTTGAACTCCATTTGTTGAATATCATTAAGATAGTAGGGTTAGCCTTATCGTTGTAGTCAAGAGTCCGCCGCAAATTTCAACAAAAAATGTTGTCTGTGCCTTTTTTTGTATTGTTATAGTTAACTTGTAAAATATTTCCTTAATAACATTTGTTTATTTGTAACAGAATGACATATCAGCGAGTGACATCAGACGCAGGCTCGGCAAATATTCCGCAGAGAGCCAGTCGAAACAGACACAAGAAGTAAGTTAAAATATCATTTCGAATCACTATATCGAACTTATTGGATAATTGTACATTATACTTTTATAATTGTTACAGACACAAGAAACAACAAAAGTTGAATTCCAACGAGTGGGACCGAATTATTTTAAAAGTAAGTCAAACTTTTAATAATATTTTTTATTTAAAATTATGGTCTTGATAATTCTTATTATTATATGAGGTCTGTGGTAATAAGCGCGTGAAATAATGGAAATACTTTACTTAATACTTTCGTTACTAAATAACAATCAAAAAGGTAGTCTATCTATCGATTTATAATATTAAGTATAATGTTGTTATGACTACCTCGTTGGTCTAAGATATATGGCCGCAGATCCCGAGGTCCTAGGCTGGAAGCCCAGGCCAGGCCGATCAAAACTTTTTGGGTTTTTCTATAGAAAAATCCTTAGTAACAGCCCGGAGTCTGGAATTTAGAAGTATATATTTGTAACTTGTAATTCCGTGCCTCGGAAAGCACGTGAAGCTGTTGGTCCTGCGTCTTAAGTTAGTCCGGTTGTATCGTATTTATCGTCCCATCGGATTATGACACTGAGGGGCTAGAGAGCGAACGTTTGTTTGCGCACACACTTGAGCACTATAATAGGGCCTGCGTAGTTGTCTGTGGGTATTACGGTTAGAGCATAGCGACTGTTGCTATTATCAAATTAAATCAATTCAAAAAAATATAAATCAGTATTGTGCACCTGTGCAATAGCATAATACTCCATAGTACTGATGTATCGACTGCAACGTTTATCAAACTCTCTAACCGTAATAGCCCCCTGGTCTTTGATTTGGCGCCGTGCTCGAAATCGGTCGGGACGACATTATTGTCAGTATTAATAGCATAGAATAATTTATATCAATTTCTAGACAAATCATCAAGAGGCACGACCGATGTGAATAAAGACAATGCGGCCAGTACATCTGCTGAAGAATCCAAACCATCGACTTCTAAACAAGTATTTTTTTTATATTAAAAAATATATTTAAATATTACGAATATAATAAAAAATATAATTCTATTAAATAAATATCTTTAAAATTTTAGGTTCAACCAGAGTACGGACGCAGGAAAAGCGACTTAGCAAGGGATTCGACGATGACGACGGCTAGTACGATCGGAGCCGATGACTCGTCTCAGATGAAACGCTCCGAGTCGGTGCACGAAGACATCCCACGTAAGTTGACATAAAATAATTTCCCTATAATACAAAAACATTAACGGCTAATGTTAACTTATAATGTTTGTGTGGCAGATGGTCTAGTTAACTGATGATTTATTTGATATAATTGATTTGACATTCGAAAGACGAGTCTTCATCTTTACAATTATTTAACTAATCACCGTCAAAAAAAGATAATTTATCCGTAATTTGTAGTCAAGTTAGTTTCTTTTTAGATTTAGTACTCATTGAAATATTAATTCAATAAAAATCCGATCTTTTATACTTAAAGGCTGATTTTTATTCAATAATATTTATTATGAAAACATAAGGACGAGATAATATAATTCACAGAGGCGTATCAAAACGAGTTAATCAGCGATTCGACAGTGGCCCGTAAAGATTCCTCCGATTTTTCTGAAACATCATATCTCTTGGAAGGTGTCTCCCAAAAAGGTTTTTCTTTAGTTTATGTTTTTTTTTTGCGTATAATTTATTATTATTTCATTGACTTATTTTTTTTTTTTGGTATATTTATTTTATTTCATGTAATGAAAATAAATTGGCAATATTTATTTAATAATATTTTACAATGGCAATATGCCGTTGTAAACTAGTTTTAAATATCTTTAATTATAAAATCTATTTAATATTTTATTACAACAATATTTTAGAGTATATCGTTTTTTTTTTCAGAATAAACTATATTATGTATTTTGCATGTTATGTTAAAATATTAGCTTAAAGATAGACTAGACTAAGATATTTTTGTTTAGATTGGTTGGATAGTAGCAAACTATGGTCGGAAAAGGAGCGATTCCGATGTGTTATTGACAACGTGATAGTGTCCGTGGGCGCCTCCTCCGATTCGATACCTTTACTCGCTCTCCACCTGCAGCGACTGGCGTTGATCGTGCAGGCTGATACTAGGGTAAGATTGAAAAGCATATATGATGTACCGTAGTTTCTAGCACATTAAAACGTTTTAATATACATTTCGATTTTAGTATTGGTCAATGCAAATGTTCTAATTTTACTTTATTTTATAATTTTACAGGAAGTTTACGATATATACACAATACGTTAAGAGGTGTGACATTAATTGTATGCTTTTTTCAAGCCGTTTGTGCGAGTGTGAGATTTGCCATAGTTAGAGTATTTACATTCATATTTCACCATGGGACGACTGCTAGTTTGTTATAACAATTAAATTAAAAAATATACTTTTTTCAATACAGATGATAAAAACCACGGTCGCAATAGCCGACATCCAGCTAGATAACGCTCAATATGACACTGAGCAATATGATTTTGCTGTTGTTGCCACTACGCGGTGCGAAGCTTATCCATTGGAACCCTGGCCTGCGCTATGGGGGATGTTCAATGACAGAATCCCTAGTCGTGCCGCCAAGGCCAGACTATTGATAAAGACATGCCATGACCGGTGGACCGTGGCCAATCGAAACTATCAAGGTGAAAATATATTTTAATTTTTCCTTAGTTTGGTACCTATACTGTCTTCCTGGTCGATTTTTGACCAAAGCAAACATCTACGAAGTACATATAAAAAATACATACAATGGCATGAGCGTATCTGAATAAGTTTGTAATACTATATTTATTTTGTCGGTGACGTCATCGGTGTATACGTGTATTGTCGTGAAGGTTGTAAATTAAATATTATGAATTGTCGTACGTCCAGAATAACTTATAAGTAAAACATTTAATATTAATATTGCTTAATAACACCTCATGGATTTTTCCAATTAATATTTGTCTACGACTAATTAATATGTCAATTATTATTATTTCTTAAGTGATAACATTAACGTAGGCTTTTGCAGTTCAAAGCCAAACTATGTAGGTTCGTCGTTTGTCATCATGGTATATTTTATACATTACAACAACGAAACCATTCTTCCCAACAGAAATAACTGAAGTAGAAGTTCTGCTGGGTCCTATGGGTCTCTACATAGAGGACGAATACGTCGCTGCGGCGCTTGAACTCTACCACTTAGCTGTGCCACCATCCTCAAAGATACAAACGTCCGAGTCGTTAGCCATTGCTGAAATTTACACGTTACAGCGTCCGCTTATATTGAGGAAGTTAATTATTCATCCTCTCAACATAACTTTGACCCTACATACTGCGGTAACTAAAATTTATGTTTTTATTTGTGTCAATTAGTGCAATTATAGTTTCAATAATTTTATTTCTTAATAAATTAACCTTGTTAAGTAATTTTGTATCTATTATCGTCACAGGTACGTATGTACATAGCACTTGATGAAAGTCCATTACGTCTCAGCGCCTTTCAAATCAACGATGCGATGACGTCATTTGAAGGATTGAAACATGCACTCACAGTTCATTACTTATCAGCGGCTATACTTGGTGCAGGTAGGTGGAAGAAAATAAACCGCTTACTAAAGTTTATTAACTTTAATTTTTAAATATCAATATATATGCTTACGTCAAATATCACTTATTAAATACAATACATAGTAATTATTACGAGGCTTTTCTTTGCTTTTAATCTTTTATGCTTCAATTGTGGTTTTTCTAGGTAGGGCTTTGTGCAAGCTTATCTGGGTATGGACCACCCACTTATCAAATATTCTTCCATCACACATCTATACTTAATATTGTTGTGTGTGTGTGTTCGGTTTGAAGTGTGAGTGAGCCATTACTACAGGATAAATGGGTATAACATATTAGGTCCCAAAAGTTGGTGGCACATTGACGATGTAAGGTATGATTAACATTTTTTCCAGCACTAATATCTGTGGGAGGTGGTGACCACTAACCATACGGTGGACCATTCGCCCGTCTACGCCTATCTATACCATAAAAAAATACTTGTGCGGTATTGTGGCGTCTATTTATCTGAGTACAGCCAATAAATAAATTGATATATTTAAAAAGATACAAATGTTCATTTTCAGGGTGGGTGGTAGGTGGTCTTGAGCTATTAGGTGCTCCAGGTGCGCTAGCTAGCCGAGTTGGAAACGCTGGTGGTGGCGTCAAAGGTGTTGCTTCAGCCGCTGCTGGAGCCCTGTTGCGTTCGCTAAGCTCAGCGGCTGGGTCGCTCGCAAGGAATCTGGATTTGCTCGCTGGAGATGAAGATCATGCTAAAAGAGCTGCTGCTGCTAGGTACATAAAGAAAATCTTGCTTTTTATGTAGTAGCTTGTAGTCGTATACCTCATACTTCCACTGATTATTCCGGTCACAATTTATTCATTGCGTAGAACAAAGTAGTTTTTAAATCAGCTGATCTATGATAAAAATGTATCGCATTCACAAATTTCTATTACAATAATACATTTTTTCATAGGAGACGACCACCGCCCAACCTAATGGCAGGTCTGGTTACTGGCATCACCAACTTTGCTATAAACATTCTTGGTAAGAAAACATATTTTTTCTTGATATAATAATATATATCCAAACTACTTTCTTTCAAATTCGTTATAAATAACTCACATTCATATCGCGAACAGGTGCAGTGGGTGGTATAGCCCACCACCCGCTCGTAGGTGTAGCGGTAGGTGAGAGCGAAAGCGGTGCGGCAGCATTACGACGCGGTCTAGTTGGTGCTATCACGAAACCTCTGAGCGCCACCGCAGATTTAGTTGCTTTTGCTGGACATGGACTACTTTCTCAGACAGGCTGGGACCCCGTACCTCAGGTAATTAAACATATTTTGGTCGTCTCATTACAGTAAACAAAGTTCTAATATGTAGTATACAAATACGTGACCTTGGTCAAAATCAAAATTAAGAAGATAATGCATATTATACAATTTTTCTTAATAAATAGTATCGCAGTGATATTACTCGTAGTAAGGATGGCGGAGTCGTTGCCACCGAAGTTGCCAACTTGACTTTTATATTTCATTATAAAGCAAGCAATGTATCTCAATGTATCACACCGGATGGAATACTGAGCGTCACAATAATTGACCGTGAACGAGTATGATACATTGATACATTTATCAACAGCTGTAATATTTTAGAAAAATTGGTTGAATCTCTGCGGGCAGCTTTTGTATTAATGATTTACTCACTGTAGGCGCCTCCGAGAATACCATCCGGTTTTTTCCTTATTATATCATAAATAAATTATTCTGGAACCTTCTTCATAAAATATCTTCCATGTCTACAGCCCCGGGCTACCACCACTTTTGGTATGGAAAAAGGTACCTTACCCAGTGGGTGGCGACGTGACTGCGTGCGATATGGCTTCCGTTATGCAGACCTGGGTGTTATCTCCGGCTTCAAGGCGCTGATCGATGACACTGTCTATCAGCTAATTATAACGCGAAAGGTATGGTACACAATAGATACGTGCAGAAACATAACATTACCTATTTACTTAGTGGGGTTTGTGCAAGCCCGTCTGGGTAGGGAACACGATTTCATCACATTTTCAAAGCAGCAATAATTAGTATAGTCGTGTTTCGGTTTGCAGATTGACGAACCAATAAAAAAAAAATTAAACATTAAAGGCTTATAGAACGTATGGAAACCCTTTCATTCTTCCTAAAATTATTAGCGTTATTTAAAAAAATGTATAAAATAGAACACTATTATTTAGTCCGGAGGAGTGATAGGTAGAGTTAAAAATTTCTATACCCGTCGAGTTATACAGGGCTTTACTCACAAGTGTTAAGGAATTATTTCCATACTTAGAATATATATTAAAAAAAAATATATATTAATTTAAAGTTATGTTGCAGAAGGACCTTTATTGATCCAAACATATTTATATTACTTGCCTGCCAAGCCGTTTGTTGAAGATAACTCGGCAGTGCACCCTAGTGACGGTCTTTTAATCTGTGACAATATGAAAAATATGTAGAATACAAAAAAGGATTTTGATAGTATTTTTCTGGAGCGTTTTTTTTTATGATTTATTTTTATTTATACCCAGCCTGTCAATGTGATATTATGTGTATTTGTTAATGTAATTTGAAAATTTCCGCGCATGTTTCAGCAAAGCTTAACATCCTATTCTTTTTAAAAAATAAATTTATATAATTATACTTATAACATCATATCTAAAAATAAAATGTTGGTTAACTTCCATTTACTGAAACAGCAACGAAATTACAAGAATATATGAAATGACAATAAATTTTAAAGGAAGGAAAAAAGCAGAATGTTCTATAACGTTATCATTAGTTTTATAAATCGAAGTTTGTCTAGAAATATCAGTATTTTAAAAACAATTTTCAGTTCCTCATTATAATCGATCCAGAAACGGAGCGTTTAGTCGAAATGCTGGACTTTAAAAATTGTTCACTTGGACCATATCGAGGACAAATTATTGAGGTAAGATGTTAGATAATTTTTTTTGGAATTTATAGTTAAATCCAAAGACTATATCAGCTTTATAATGAACGAAGATGCCTTATTATTTTTTTCTATTATTATTAATTATATGCCCACTGATTTTTGTGTTTGTGCCATTTTTCTAAATTTTTTTTTATTAGTTTTTATTTTTTGCTCCGTTAATTGCGATTTTATTTGTTATGGTCCCTTTACATTTCCGCAGTTCTGAATAATACTTTCCTTTTCGATCTGTTTATGCACGAGTACCCCTGGTTCTGAGCTTGTATTTTAAAGAGGGCTACATGTGACCTCTGGCAGAAATTTATCAAATTAAAAACTCACCCTCTGACCTTCTCGAGTTTTTCCCCTAAACTGAAACTAAAGAGTCGGGACATGTCTTTGTACACGTTCTGCGTATCGTAGTAGCTATGGTGGGGTTAATATTAAAACTTAATTATACTAGTGTCTTCTACTTCCATCCTACATGAGTAGTAATATAAAATGTGCACCAAACAAATTCAAAATGATGGAATATGACTAATTGCATTTCTCTTCCAGAGTCAAACAGCACGTATCTCGCAAGTAAAATTTAACGATAAACAACGAACCTTTTTAATAAATTGTAAAACTAGTCAATCAAATAATCAACAAAGTCAAATCAATTAGTATTTGGATCCAAACTATATAATTCTGGACTTTAAAATTGTAATTACATTAAAGTTACTATTTGAATTAGGTCATGCTACATTGGCTAATATATTTCGCTGGTCTATTTATTTATATTTAAATGATCGTATAGCCTTTAAACGAAACTAGAATTATTAATTATATTCTCAGTGGCATTTTTCCTAGTTTGATTCAGTAAAGTTTTTCCAATTTGTAAATCGCGATATTTTATTGAATTCAATAAGGTATTCACCACAAACAACTCAATTTTTTTTATCATATTCTTTAAATAAAGATTTTTTTATAATGCATGACATTATAAAAAAATCTAATTTTATAATTTAATCATTT
Organism: Vanessa tameamea; assembly: GCF_037043105.1. Lineage (NCBI taxonomy): Eukaryota > Metazoa > Arthropoda > Insecta > Lepidoptera > Nymphalidae > Vanessa > Vanessa tameamea. The sequence goes on along the minus strand of NC_087341.1, from coordinate 12,537,734 downwards.
GTTGCAGTTGATTATTGAGCTCCCACCGCGATCTCCAAAAGTTGTAGAACCATGTGAAGAAGAAGAAGAAGTAGAAGAAGTAGAAGAAGTAGAAGAAGAAGAAGAAGAAGAAAACCTCGATGTAGAGGTATGAATAAATCCAATATTTTGTATTTGCATTTAGCTTTCATTAAAATAATATATAATATCTATTAAATGTTAAGCGTTACAAGTTAAAACGCTAATCTTTTGTGTCAAATCAATAAGATTTTTGAAAAAGAAAAATATTTTTGTATGGTCGATAAAAGGCCAAAAGGTATTTAATTTATTCTATTACAATCATAAATATAAATTATTTTTATTAATATACAAATAATATAATATATCACTGCAATGGATTATTTATAGGTAGTCCCTTAAGATATTACTGTTAGGCAAAGGCTGAGCAAATTCAGTACTCATACATCCACAAATTAGGACTCCATCCGACACAAATGCCAGTTACTTCACGATGTTTTGTTAACCGCTTTAAACGCGCTGAACTTACTAGACCATTTTGATTAATATTTTAAACCTAAATTAATAAAGTTCCGCAATCAGGTAAGCGCGGTGGCTATGGCCCGGGTGGCGCGCTACACTGGCACGGAGGATTATGAAAAGAAAGAGGAGCGCGTCATCACACTACTGTGTCTCCCCGGAACTGCGCATGCGCTGCGTGCCACTCTAGACACTGTGCTGCACTCCTCAGTCGACACGCATTTCTGCCTACTGTAAATTTAATGTAGTTAATCAACCTATATAATGAAATTCATATGAATTTGTTGTTGTGGTCAAAGAAATAACAAAATTTTACCATTTATTAAATGTATACTTACGAGTACTCTACTCACCTCGCTGTAAGTTTTTATATCGCTTTCCATGACCAGCACAGAGCGAGGACGCTCAAATTTTTCTAAAATATATACGCGCAGTATTTGCATATTATTTATAACAAATAACTCAAAAAAATAATTATAAAGCAATACAAATATAATTTATAGAATTTTATGTGACAATGTTTCTGCAAATTTAATCAATATTGAAATCACCTGGCAAATTTCCATGTTATGACATATCACAAGAAACGCTTTACCGTCGCGTTCCGTCGTGACATTTGAGTGTCTATCACATGATAGTATGTCTGTGTCACAATATGACGCATAGTTGAAGAATTAAACTAAACACCAGCCCTCAGCGACGACATGAGTACATCCAAATTTACTAACTGAAGGAATACTTGATAATATCATGAATTTTCCTTCATGTTATACTTGAAACTACGCAAACAATATATGATGTCGTTTAAATATTTAAATTAAAAGATTTTTAACTATTATCTACATCTTCAATTACACGCGTTGGTATAAATCAGAATATCATTCCAACCTGATTCAGTGATACAAAGTATTATGTATTTATGTTAATATTATTTTAATAAAGTATTTGTGACAAATACTAGATGAATTTTGTCGATTGCAACAACATTTTGAACTAAAATATTAGTTTTAAAGTGATAATATAACGTTATGTAACAGATACTGCCTATATAAAAACGGTTTTTCAAATCTTAATAACTTTTATAAATGTTTCTGTGGGTTGGAACATTCCTGCTCAATGCGGTCTTATTATACCCTTCACAATGTATTCAAATATTTAAATTAATAATTATTATATTATACATATGATCATATAAACTAAAAATATGCATTCTTGTTTAACTTCAATAAATAATCCCAAGTAATTGAAAGCTACAAGTCGTCTCGCCACGATAGTCATTTAAATTATTTCTAGAAATTTTCCATCACAACTGTTCTGTAATAATTGAATGTGTAGAGTAGGTAGACATTTTTATATTTAATTTATAAATTTACATTTTATTATATTATACGAAATAAATTTATTATGGTTACAGCACAAAATTCCTGCATTTTTCAATATGCTTTTTCAATATATTGATGTCGATGTTTTGTATATTAAATTTTTTGAATTGAAATGTGCGATGTTTTAATAACTATTAATAATATATTTAGTGTTGTTAATGCATAATACTTATATTTTCTTTCATTTCATTAGGAGACAACGGAATATTCTATAATAAAATTATTCCTTAGATATTAATATTATATGTGCTGTGATTTTTTCGCTTATATATTATTTCTTATTTTATTTACATATATATATATATTTTTTTTTTAATTTATTGTCTAAAACAGGGTCAATTATCGGATAAGGCTTAAACCATTCGTTAAGATACTGACAACACCAATGTTATTTACAATTATTATTATTATTAGAGTTTAGTTAGTTTACATTATTTTCTTTTGAGAAATTTGTGGTGAACATGTTTCGGATGCAATTATAAATATGTTAAGTTTATATATAATAGAAATTCGATTAAAATAAACAAATATTTTTTTAGTGCTTTGAATTGAATAAAATAAACAAAAAATATTTTCAATTGAACCAATAGAACCTTATTTGGCTGTTGTCAGCACCTTAACTGAATGAGTTTATTGAAAGTATTTATTAGGTAAATTGTTCGAACGGAGTATATTATGAATTTTTTGTTTTAATATATAATAGTTTCTAAATTTAGCGATGTATATAAAACTATTTAAATGAAATTTATTTGTAATTAATATTATTTTATATAAAATATCGCAATATTATATATTTTTTTTAAACGTAAGAGGGTTACCTCGAACTTCTAGACTATCGATATAAATTAATGTATCTTTATCAATATATATGGATCTATGTCCTATCGCATTGTTAACAATTTTTTAATTGTTTCAACAAAATAATTTTACCTAAACATTATTTAATGTATTAAGTGTTATAAGTTCTTGTGTAATATTAGAATATCATATGTAATCCATTTTATGTATAAAATAAATAAAAGTTTTATTATGGTAATAATAATAATTTTTATTTAGTAAATATTCATTTTTAATCTGTTGTCGGCAACCGCAATGCGACGGCCTCATCGCTCTTATTAAATTAAGCAACGACTATCTATGGATAGTATATAATTATTTGAGAACATTAATAGCATATTTTCAATCAACTAATATCTATATTGTTGCAATTAAATACTTTACTTATTCAACATACTTTTATTCATCTATACTAATATATAAAGCGGAAGAGTTTGTTTGTTTGTTTGTTTAAACGCGCTAATCTCAGGAACTACTGGTCCGATTTGAAAAATTCTTTTTTTGTTGAATAGTCCAATTATAGAGGAAGGCTTTAGGCTATATAACATTACGCTGCGACCAATAGGAGCGCAGCGACAGTGAGAAATGTTGCAAAAACGGGGAAAATTATTCACATTTATGGACTTTCGATGCGTGCGCAGCATAAACGTTTTAAGTTACTCAAAAAATGTGTATGAAAGATATATTCCTCTTTTAATAATAAAAAAAAAGTCCGTGACACTATATGTCTATTTGTTAAGAGTGTGCTAGCAGGCGGGGCGCGGCGGCGGATGAGGGGGAGGCGGGTCAGCCCCGCCGCCGCGCTCGCCACTCTCACCCGCGGGTGTAGTTCTGCGAAGTAGCAATGCACATAACGACTTAAAAAAATTAACATTCTTAATAGTTAAATTATTTATCAAAATTAGGTTTTGTTATCAGCTTATTTGCTCATTATTTTTTATCGTTTAAAATCGGTTACATTTAAATCATAATCTGCTGTAGTTTTAACTTACGATATAAGATAAAATTTCAATGAACATTCCTTCGTACTTTGCAAGTAAACAATTCAAACGTTTCACGGTATAAATAAGGTATAAAAATTACATTACACACGTAAAAAAGTTCAAAATGGCGAGCGATACTTTCACCAATGCAGATTAATCATCACTGAGAAAATAAATTATGCAAATAAGCAAATAGGTGAATATCGTTTAAAATGACTACACAAATAAATTAGTAGTTCAATATTTCAAGTAATTTCTATTACGTTCAAGCATATTCAACACGGTTGTACTATAATCACCTTATGAAATAATAACACCAAAGGAGAAACAATCTAAACTTCTTATTGTTCGGTTTGTTTATCTTATTACGTTTAAATTAATATTGTTTGTTTTCAACCGACTTCAAAAAGGAGGAGGTTATCAATTCGTCTGTATTTTTTTTTTTATATGTCTGTTACCTCATAACTTTTCACTGGATTTTGATAATTTTTTTTTGTTTGAAAGGTAGTGCTTCCCGTGGGGCCCCATTTTAATTTTATCCTGTTACGATGATGGTATCCTTATGAAAACGATATAAGTCTTAAATGTGCATTATGTATGTGCGCGATAAATAGGTGAATAACTCAAAATTGTGCCAACCAATTTTAATGATTCTTTTTTTATTATAAAGGATATACTTCAAGGGTACTATGGTGAAAGTTTGGTAAGGTTCTGAGCATAGGATCCATGACAAAGTAACGGTACGGAAGGGAACGGAACAATTCTAAGGAGCACGTTAGCGATACTCGGCCGAATCTTTTAGAAACAAAAATTTTGACAAAAAAAAACCGACTTCAAAAGAGAAAAAAAATAATATGCTCTAAAAAGTAAAAAATAATTGCTTATTATTCTACAACTTAATAATCAAGTAACTTATTCTACTTACCAATATGTAGGTACGTTCTGTGTTTCCACGCAAGGAGATAAGTATGTACCTACCCACTTTAAATCTAACTTAACACAAACCTATGAATAACAAACAATGATCACAATATTTTTTAGATTTATACTATGTAAAATGAAATTAAAAATATTTAGACTATTTAAAAGTCAGCAAAGTTATTACGATAATATATTATAGTTAAAATTATTGTTATTTTTGGAGGCGGTGTCAGCCAAGGTAGGTTTGTAAATATATGATATACTCCAAATTTGTAAATCTGGTCTATCGATAAATACACTTCTTCTTGATGTTTTTTTAAACCCTATACGTACATAGTGGTCCTATATAATGACAGAAAATTGGAATCAAAATTGAGTGTTTAAGCAAACATGTCTACCGTCAGGTATTACAATTCATGAACTTTTCTCCTAATCCAAGACAAAGAAAAGTCATTCAGATTTACTATTACATTTCCTGTTGAACGTTTTGTTTGTTTTGGCAGAGTATGAATTTTGTTTGTGATTTATTTATTTACAATTGACTTTTTCTTTTGTCTTACATCCAGATGTCGATACACCTGCATCGAATTGTTAACAAAAAAAATATTCGCAATCGTACACTATTGTACAATATTTCTTTTATGTTTAAGAAAAGGGTTGTCATAATTGACCGTATAACAATAAGCAATAAAAACACAGATGTTGGTAATTTATTTAGACAAACTTTACCGGTAATTTTAAGAGGAACTAGAGCAGACATTGTAAGGTCTTGCCTTAAAAGTTCACCGTTATGGAAATTTGTCCATACCTTAAAACTATCTACGAATATGAGAGCACATTTGGGGGGAGGAAGTACAAATTTTCCTTCAAAGTTACTTTTAATAGGAGATGGAAAAGTACCTCATCCTGAAAATAAAATTGAAATTGATCGCGATTTAGGAGAAAAAGTGACTAGCATAGAGGATTTAATATCAAAAGTTTACCCTAATATCGTCGAAATAGAAAATAAAGATTACCAATGGATGTGTCAAAGGGCAATATTGGCGGCGAGAAATAGTAGCGTTGACGAAATTAACGACCTAATTTTAACCAAACTTCCAGGCGATATAACTACCTACACATCTATTGATAATGTAATGGATCAAGAAGATGATGTCCATTACCCACAAGAGTTTCTCAATTCTTTAAACCCGAGCGGCCTTCCACCACATTCCCTGAAGTTAAAAATAGGTGCTGCGATAATTTTACTCAGAAATCTTAAACCACCAAATTTATGTAACGGGACCCGCTTTCAAGTAAAATTCCTTCGCAATAACGTGATCGTTGCAACAGTTTTGACTGGTCCGGCAGTTGGTCAAACAGTGCTTATACCTCGCATCCCAATGATTCCAAATGATTTACCTTTTAATTTTAAAAGAATTCAATTTCCCATTAAGTTATCTTTTGCCTTAACCATTAATAAATCACAGGGCCAAACATTTAAACACGTAGGAATCGATTTACGTCAAGACTGCTTTTCACACGCCCAACTATATGTCGCGTTGTCAAGATCGGGTTGCGGGCAAAATCAGTATGTTCTTCTACTACAAGAAAATAAAACTAAAAATATAATCTACGCTAAAGTACTGTAAAACATATTATTAAATCTTATTGACGATTATAATAACAAAAACCAACGTGAGCAATCAAACGATAATCATGATAGTGTTTCCGACAACTACGCGAACGAAGTCGCGGGCACAGCTAGTAACTAATAAATACGGAATTTAAACATACAAGAAAGGGAAAGTTAAAATACAAAACGTTACACTCCACGAGCGCAGGAGTGGAGATAGCAAACAACGTTGACCTTTCCCTTTTAATTCGACGCACTGTTCTATATTTTAAATTTATGAGGAACTAACGCGGCGGGAAAGTGTCAAGGACGAATTGCACTGGACGTCGTCGAATACGTTGGGGCCTTAAGGGTGGCAGGCTAGGCGCTACATTTGCTATAATATATATTTATATTTACTTCAGTGGCAAGATTATGTCACATCACTTACATAAAACTTAATCAACACTAACGAAAGTTAACAGAACACGTAAATTAAATGGACAGACCCCCAACTTCTTATAAGATTCCCGTTTGGAGAAACTCAAACTCCAATTCCTTTATTCAATATAGAAACATTACACTTACTTATTGATTGTCAAATTAAACACTACCACCGGTTCGGAAAAGAAAATACCCTGACCTGAGAAGAACCGGCAAGGAAATTCAGCAGGTAATATTTTTTTCAATTTTATTATTTACAAATATTCAATATGAAAAGAAATAGCCAGGAGGCGATCGTTTCAATCCCAAGGCGTGCTATCAATCATAAACTCACTAATTATATAATATAACCTTTCGCAGACAAGCGTTCCTTAACATTTTTTTTAATATGGCTACAGAGGCATTTTCAACGCTTTCTGAGATCCTGTTGTAGAAATTCATTGCACCACAAAAGTGTTACTGACTATCCAGTCGGGTAACAGGAGTAACAAGTTTGTGTTTGTTCCTTGTATTAATGCTATGACTATCAATAATCTACACCCAAATAAGAAATAAGAATGGAATAAAATAATAGATTCATCTACGAATATGAGAAACTTACACCAAGTCTAAGTAAAGTATATATTCGAACAAGAAAAGGTTTAAAGAATGCATTAGAAATATATGTGTGAAACTACCTTATGAAAATGTTTTATTTATTAGCTTATAAGTTTTATTTATACGTTACAAGCAGGTTACCTCACGATGTTTTCTTTACCACCGACCACGTGAAAATTGAATATTTTGGGCTTGACATCTTCAGTTAAGATTCAATAAGAAGAAATCTAAACACTGGGTAATTTCGACTTAGAAGGTAACGAATACTTATATCTTTAATGAAAAGTTTAAATGTCTCTTACATAGTTCAGATTATTATTGAAGTATTTCAGTTTTTTTAAATAATGAAATAAATAAGAAACCTCATCTTATTTTTATTAATTTTATAGAAAGAGATGACATGATAAACATAAAATATTAGCCGTGGTATGTCGGTTAAAAAGGTTGTTAACCTCTGTTAATACCAGTATAAAAGTACCTACCTCTTAAGATTCACATAATGTAGAATGATGGGTTTACATTTAAGATATTATGATATATTTTCATTAAGATCGATTATATTATACTCATCGAATTAAAATATTACAGTAAAAATCACTGCGGTCACAATGTATTTTTTTAAAACGTTACACAGGGAATAAGCATCGTATATTGTATCTTTCTTTTAATCCTATAATCATAGGAGCTATTACGATCAATAAAAATAAAGGGCCGATTATTATTGCAATATGTTGATAATATTGGAACAGACATTGTTGTATTATTCTTAACTACCACAAACAAAGAATATCTGTTTATTAATGTTACCACAAGAGACGCTTCAAAGCGATGTCTTACAATAATTAATAAGTATCCACAGCGCGTGGCCTCACGGTGAGCGTTTTAATGTGTATGTTATATACATATATATTTTTATAAAAATACTATGTTTATACTTCAATTTCGAAAGTTAAGTGCACACAACAAAGTCGTAAAACCTTTACTGTTCTTATTCAGAATTTATTACTATAGAATCGTTTAGAAGTTTTAACTAGAAAGTTGATGTATATACGAATATGGGATTAATTATTTCCGTAACAACTTGATTACTAGTGAAAGAGTTATAGCAAGAACAATTTAAAGAATTTTTGTTACCAACATTTGTATCTATGATTAATCGCTTTTTCGCTGTGACTTCGCCGCATACTTCCTAGTTGGCCTGTCACCCCGCCATTACGTGTTGTCCGGAATTAACCGGCTCGAACTGGTGCGATTTATTCCCGGCAGCGTGCGCAGGTGTTGCAATCGGCCACGCGCACTAAACTGTTCCTTTTGAACTAGATAATGGCAACGATTTACGGGTTAAGGTCGAATTTGTCTCTTAGGATCGTGTTCTTCAAAACGAACTCAAAGGGTTATCCAAGAAATATTGAAAATTTTAAAGGCGAAAGTTTGTATGTATGAAGTTTGTTACTTTTTTACGCAAAACTACTGCATGGATTTTAATGAAACTTTAAAATAATTTAGCTTATACATCAGAATAACGCAAGGGGTATAGTTTACAAAGATATTGTATGAATAATAACTGACAACAAACCCTATAAGGCGAACGAAATTGCGGGCGATAACTAGTTATACATTATATACAAGAGGAGGTTGTATAATAAAATCTAAATAATTATTTAATATAACTTTTAAATCCATTAAAAATATATGAAATGTTACCATGCGTGTGTCACATGCTAAAATAAATACCTTAATTAACTTAAACGGAGACAAACCAAACAAGGAAAAATACGAGGTGCATAAAGACGAGATTCGTTTAATTTTATGGATTGCTTTAATGTAGGAACATATTTTTTTACATTATTTCTAAGATGAATGTTTGTGTTCAGTGGATTCATTGGTATTAGTTTTGTTTAGTGTACAAACAAATAAATTCGTTACTTAATGCTTATATGAAATGTAGTGTTTAATTTGACTATCAATAAGTAAGTACAATGCTTCTATATTGAATAAAGTAATTTGAGTTGAGTTTGAGTTTGAATCACTTTGACCTGAGAAATTAGGATTAAATGTAAAGAGACAATATGAATAATAAAATACATATTATGTTATGTGGTCACGTCGTAACTAAAGCCATTTTTTGAATTGACTTCAAACAAATTAAGAACTTAATAAAGTAAAAATAGTTCTTAAGGTTTTTTTATTTGTTTTACACATTTTATAATTCCACTGTATTACGAATTTACTTATGCACATTGTACGACAAGTAGTGTTCTCTAAGATTATTTTGAGTTACATCTTCATTTTACAATTCACTTGTCAATCCAACGTACTAGAGGTATTCGATACTGACAGTATAAGTTTTTTGACAAATATAAGGCACTAGGTATTAAGAACTCACAGGTACACTAGGTATTAATTTTGTGTTGTCAATTACAAAACAAAATTTTAATGTTTATAAACACACATATCATTAGTAACATCATTTATTCTGTATATTAAATAATATAAATTACTTTACTAATTAATATATCGTTATTATTGTTTTAAGAATCGTAATTACAAATTAAAAAATGTTTTACCTAATTCATTGAAAGAAAATTTTCACAAATAGTAGTTCAAAATTACTTAAATTATTTGTAATTATTACAAATTTGACGGAAAATTCTTAACTAGATACAGCCCTACATACCAGAACGATTACTAATGGACTTCAATATTTTATTTGCTGGTATTGCTCATTCATATAACCTTTTAGGATTACCAATTATTAAGGTTGTAAATCTTAGCATAGGTAAGTAAGCAATAAGCAGGTTACATGAATAGATAATAATATTCTCTTGAATAAATTTTGGGTACGGCGCCTAATACAAGGACTATCGGCGTAGGAGATATGCACAATGCACATGTGTGAACAAACATAAGTAAATACGCTCCCTATTACATAAGTCTCGTCTATTGGGGTGAGTAAAAATTCGAACCCAGGACCTCAAAATCTGTTGCATAAGCTATATGCCATATGTAACTTAACTAGCTGTGCCCGCGACTTCGTGCGCATTTGAATTTAACAAAAATTTTTATTGTTGTAGCCTAACTTACTCCTTGTTACATCAGCTATATGTCAGTGAAAGTTCCGTCAAAATTTGTCCAGCCGATTTTAGAGATTTGCCGGAACAAACAGACAGACAGACAAAAATTGAAAAAAATGTTATTTTAGTATATGTACCGTGTATACAAATGCATTTAGTAAAAACACTTATTTTAATATTACAAACGGACACTCAAATTTTATTATATCTATATATTGGGTAGCTTACGCTTACAAGTAATCAACAAGTATATATATTAATAGTTATATATAAGTTATATATAAGTATATTCTGTACTCTGTTTTGGAACGAAGTTAGTGTGGACATTACTATAATATGTTTCTTGCGGCTTCACGCGCGTTGAAATAACTGGATTTTAAATAGAACTAATTGCGTCATTAGCGCAAAAACAAGGCATCATGAATAAGATTTAAATTTGGATTGGAAATTTCCATAAATGGATATATCATTAATAACACAACAATATGTAAATGAAATGTTAATATTTATAACGTTTAACTGTTATTAATAATATAAACAATGTGATAGTCTTTACATAATAATAACAATAATATAATTTCATTAAATGTAGTTTTTTATTTATTATGTTATTGAAATGGCAATAATTTATATTTAGACACCTTGATGATCCTTATAATTATGAAAGTTAGATAATTATTGTTTTCTTCTATGATTTTCATTCGACACATAGAGTTCCTTAAGATGTTATCCTTCACCGAGATTAATTATAAATGCAAATGAAGGACGTACAATTTTAATGATACTTGTTCGGGTTTGAACAAGCGATTTTCGGCTCAGATTCACGTGTTTAGACCACTGGATATTCTCGGCTCATTGAATATTCTTTAGTAACATCTTTATAGAATTCGTAACTTTCAAAAGCTATTTAAATATTGTTTTCTAACTTTGAAGCACTTCAAACATATTTGATAGTTTTGATAAACGATTAGTTTTTTTCAACAAATATTCGTCAGTGACTTATTGTCCTGAGAAACCTCAAATAACGTATTTGCCCATACTGCTTAAAACTATATATTTAAAATAAAAAAAACAATGGCATTGTTTGCTAGACTTATTTCCATAATATGTATATGTATATCAGAACTACGGAATACTGTTCGGTTTGCTTGTCACTTTATCGTAAAACAAATAGTCAAAAATATTTAAAAATAAAAATAACTACGCTTTATACGTTAAAAACGTTAGAATAATTTATTTCATTAAAAAAATAAATTAAAAATGTTTCCTTATTTATGACGTTGGCACGGTCAGAAAAATATCATAAACCAAAATAATATATTCATTAAAATTTATACACATTAATATACATATATATATAATTTATATACATAAAGCATTTGTCCTGACTGCCTTTGGCTGAAATAAGTTCTGAATTCCTACGGGTGAAATAAAAATCTCATTTACTTCCTTATCGCCGCACCATCTACTGTCCCATCGTAACCATCCAGGAACCAAAACATTCCTCACGATCGGAACAGCTATATATGTAGTTCAGTGACATACACACATTCCGAAGAATTTTTAACATAGAAAGATTTATATCATACAATAGTAAAGATAAAGATCTGCCAAAGTATAAAACTATATTGTAAAGGCCTGCCTGGGTGGTCACCACTCGTTTGTTGTATTCGGATGTAACAATATACAACTAGTTAGTTTTAGCATATGTCTCCTGTATTGTTATCACTATGAAGTCTTATCTAACTACTAATTATTATAGAGTCCTACTGCAAAGACCATATATACATACCTATAGCCTTATGGTGTAAAGACAATAAGATTTAGACATAGACAATGTTACTACTTTTACTAATTGTTATATAACTAACAGATTCTAATCCCAAAAATGATGTCATTGTCGCTTTGACAGGATTTGAATCGTGATTAAAAAGTAACTTAGAAGATTGGCGATCATTAAAAGTAACTTTTAATGATCGCCATATATTATATGTTTAATGTTACTTAGGAACACATAGCTTACTGATCGATCAGTAGTCATTGTATTTGCTTATTTTTATTATGTGTAATTAGTTTGCACGCATAGTTTAACATTGATTACCATTTTAAATAACATTTTAAAAACCCACTTTGGTTTTCCTCGTCTTTAAAATGTACATATATCCATTATGGTACCTAGTGACATTTGTAATAAATAAAAATAGTACATAGATTTTTTTAAAAGTAACATTTAATCCTAATTCAAATATATCCACTACTAATTTTGGCTTAAAAATATATAATCCTATTTTATATTTGGCTAATTATTTAATTTTGTAACGATTTCAAATTATATATTTAAACTATTATAGTTTTAGAATTCATCAACACAAATGTTTTTGTTTTTAAAGTTGGTTTTTACTATTATAGCTATATTATATTATCTTTTAGTACAAAAGAACCAACTAGATCCTCCTCATCCATCCTCTGGATATAATTGGATGGGCAAGGACATAGGTCCTTATATAATTCATCCTCTCATCTACATAGGTAGATGAGAGGATGAATTAGTGAATTTTGTAGTTAAATATGTGTGAAAATCTGAAATTATGATACTGTTACCTACTGTACATAATTATGAAACTAAAATGAATGTTACTTCATGATTTAATTGTTGTTCTATGTGACGTTGTGTTAATACTAATTTCTATGGACAGGTGGATCGGTGATATATTTTTAAAGTAAAATTTTATATGTATAGACTGAACAGTTGTCAGTGTATACATATACATTTTTTACACAAAAAGCCTCTGTTGCTAAATAAAAAAATAAATAAAGATACATTTGCGTGTAAAAAGTACATAACAAATTATTTGTTTTTTTGATTTTGTAGTTACTAGTTTAAAGAAATTTCTCGTGTTTCTGAAAAACATTAGACAAAACCATTAAGTAATATTGTTAGAAATACTTATTTATTCAGTTATTATTAATTAATATGAATGATTTAAAAAATACGTATTTTGATATTATATCCTATTTCATAAAAATAATAGTAATTGATTTCAGAACGTTATTCGTATTGCTTTGAAGTGATTACAAGATTTTCCCGCTTAAATTAAATGGCTGCCACCAATTTAGTGTAAGTGAGAGATAATTGTCAATTTTGAATTTATTCTGACTTCAGAATTCTAAGGTAGATAAAATTAAACAAAAAAAGTCTGTATATTTTATTTATTAGTTTAATATTCTTAAGAAAAGGGAATTTTTTTTATAAAAAAAGAAAATTACCCTGTAACTCTGTTACATATTGTTCGAAATATATTATTATATTAAAGATATCGACTCGCGATCCACAGTCATCACCTTCACTCCATTTTCCCGCGATGCAATATTTGTTACCGTTTTTTTGTGTCTGTGTGTCATTTTGCTGTTGGCCCTACTAGCCTTTACAGCGCCACCGGGCGAGTACTAGACTCAACCTTGAAATTTGAGCCCTCTCGGGTTCCGAGTGGCGTTCGTCCTAGGAGTGTCTCCTACGAGATCGCACTTCGGGTCAGAACGTAGTCGGTGAGGTTTGTTACTCGAGATGACTGATGTATATATACACAGATAATATATATTTTTATGAAATATTAAACTAATACTAAATTAAAAGTTATTGTTGACGCGTGTACAGCGGGCTAAAGAAAAAATAATAATAAAATTTACATTGACTTTATGCTTGGTCGTTTGCTATTGATAATATATTGCTGTGTTCTGGGTCGATTAGAGAGCCAGAGTAACGGACATTTCCACAGTCTGATAGATTAAATAAGACAGTGGTCACAGAATCGCAATAAAATTAAACATATCGTTACTCCATGACGATTAAACCAGTAAGTCGATCGTTATATTATTTTTTACATGACTATATGTATATAGCCTGTGCCTGTAACCTGGACAGTTATACGACAGTGTCAATAGTATCGGAGTTTTATTTTATCAATTTGCTGAACGTGATATTTGTTTAAAACAGGTTTTATACCTTAAATTTATATTGAAATACATAATGGAAAATTGTACATATATTTCTCACTTATTATTGTCAAAAATGCACCAATGAAGGGAAGGAAAAAAAAATAAAAATATGGCGAATTTTTGATCTAAATTGCTTTCGATTTATCAGTTGATAGATCAAAATAAACTATGCTTAAAGTAGTTTTAGATTATTAATTTAAGATAGTTGGTAATAAATAATTTATATTTAATACATTTTGTTCGAAGTATAGGTTTGCTTATTATATATATTTATTTAACAAGAAATCAATACGATTTAAAGCTGAAATAAGTTGTAAGATTAATCATAAATAAATATTGTATTGATGCTCATACTACCATAAGTACGAACTACCATAAGTATGCTTTAGTAGGTACGTAAACAATTCAATAAAAACCTGTGTTTACACAAGTGTTAACTTCTGAATAAAAGAGTCTTAAAGTAATTTTATATAATTTAAGGACTTAAAAAAACTCAACAGCAACAAGATACGTACGTACTCATTATAAAATACATAAACTTGAACAAAGAAGAAACCAGCTTGATATGATACTATTACACGCAATAATAAATTACCAAATCAATTGTCCTCGCTTGCTATCTACTTTTTCACTGAATGCTTCTTATTTTAAACAGCTATTAAATGTACCAAGTCAAGCACAATCTATGCTAAAAATTCTATTGTCATACGTGTGACACAAACTTACAACAATTTATACCAACCTCTTGACTATGACAAAAATACAATTTAAAAATGAGATCATTAAACTGCATCATATGAATTAATAAATCCTATCATTCTTCACAAGCACATACGCACACACAATCATATACTCTATAGTTGTGTCGTTATAGCTAATATATATGTTCTATTTGCATTCTATTCAGTTTTGTTTAATAACATTATTTATATTGTTTCATTATTGCAATCCTATGTGGCCTTATAAAATAAATCGAATTGTTCATTAAATTTCTGTAACGCTGTTGATTACGAATACATTTTTCTTATAGTCGTCTGTGCTTCGTTTTTGCAAGCATTTATTTAACAACAGGTGTAGCTGACGTGTGGATCAATTATTGTAATTGATTTTTTTTGTAGTTCCGCTAATCCGTTTGAGTTGAAAATTTATATTGTATCGTATCCAACTTAGTGTAAGTGTAATCGAGTTAAATATATTTTATATTCCTTTATTTGCTTACGAATAAATGTAATGAATAAATTATCTCAAGATAAAACAATCAAATAATGTTATTAATAAGGTTAAGTCTGGCATTGTTAATTATGGAAGTCGCGCCAAGCGTTAAAAACCAAGACAAGCAAGCGGAAAATCTAAGACGTTGTGGCTTTAAAACAGGAAACAGTACAATAGTTATACTAGACTACTAGTAACCAAATAGTTTTGCATGTAGTTGTGGGGTATTTTAATAGCTAGTCAAGGTATCCGCTCAGTAATATATACAATCACATTTTTTTGGCACATGGGGCTCCCTCGACGCTACGAAAAACACCGGTCAGTTCTTATAACTTATCGACGACGACGCCTTGACAATCAAGACCAGTTCTGTGAAAACTGGCTGGTTAACAAAATTTGGTGATCATTGAAATATCATTAACTTACGCTGTTTTTGATCTAACACGTTTCGCATAAGATTACTTAGATTACTTTTGCTGTTATCACCGTTAATTGATAAATTTATTTATTAGAAAATAACGTATGTACTTAAGGGTGTTTACTTTAAACTTCATTATTCTGAAATTTCTTTGTAATCAAAGCGTAGGGTGCAGGAGCGCAGGCTGGTGTGGTGACGTCACGCTCGCAAGCATTATAAGTGCGCGCGCGCAGTCCCGCGCTCATTCGCTAGTTCGCGCGTCCGCCGCGCACCGTGTTATCGCCCGTGAACAGTGCACCCGCGAATTTTCAAACAAGTGATTTACTGTGCATCAAAATGCCGAAGAACATTTTAGCCGAGATGGGCTCCCAGGTGGGGCTAACCCCCGCCCGCCAAAATAAAAAGGTTTGATAATATATTTCTTTACAAGTTGAACAATTGTAGAAATTGCGATGATGCCGTCACACTTAGTGTTTATTCACTGCCCGCATGCTATACTTTGACGAAATAAGATTAATCTTGTCCAAAAGTCTATTTCATATTTTTAAATCTTTAATTGGATGTATAAATTCGGAATGCGAAATTTTATATTTTATAACATGAGATGTATCCTGTATTGGCGATGGTATTTTCAGATCGACAGGTCTAAGTCGCGAGTGAACGGCAGCGGCTGTTGTCTCATGGTCAGACGTAAATAACCACGCGGACGGTAGCCGAAAACCAATGTCAATACCGCATTCGTTGTTGTCCCATTCGAAACTGATAATCTATGATGTAACATTGATTTTACGATGATCCTAATATAATATTATCTCTTTACCAAATAGTTATTAATTAAATCAAAATATGTAGGTACTCGTATAAAATAAATGTTAAAAAAGATAATGTTACAATAATCCATTCACGAAAAGTATTTTCATTTTCAAAGTGAACATTCTTTATCTTACCAGAAGAGTCGTTAACGAATCCACGCAATTTTCTCATTCCACACATTACAAGAGCTTTGACTAAGACGCCTGGAGCGAGGCCAAGACGTTTTTTATCCATTAACACTCATATTAGATTTCGCATATAAAGGATTATAAAATGTTACAATTCCTCTTGCAGACCGATCGAAAGTTTTATTTGGCTTATTATTATATTACACCGAAAGGACGTAGTTATTACAATATAATTACAATAAAACGATGACGTCGACAGATTATGTATTTTACCCATAAAATGACAATGTACAGAGCATTTTTCTTTAAACGTGATCGATGGAGTTTGTTGTTTTAAATACGTCTTTTAGTAAAACCACATTATTATGAATAATTATGGTCTTTATATGTCGGTACAGTGACAAAATATTTCTATAGCCTACCGTGAAATTCAGTATTGTAAGAATTATTGCTTAGGTTTTGGTTTTTTTAATGCATGCTTTAGTTTAGAATGTTTTCATTTCCTCACTTCACAATTTTTTAAATATTTGTTAAATTTTAAACATACTTTTGTATCTAATTGCAATAAATAATTTAAGGAAATCAAAACAGGTTAGGTGAATAATGAAATGAGATAATTCTCATAAGGCCGTTTGTTAAGATTGATCAAACTCGTAACAACAAATATTTTTATCATCTTTAGTTTTTGTCACTAAAGAGTAACGAAATTTATGAACAATGAAATTTACACATAAAAAACAAGATCATACGATTATTTGCAGTTTGAAATTAGAATTCAATTTTTAAATATTAATTTTAACGATTAACTAACATGACTAATGTACAAGTGATATAAAGATAATATTCATGTTTGTCATAAATCCAACGTCGGCGTCTTAAAAACCAAATAAGATTCAATGGCCACAGGTAACTGATTTCTATCAGACGGTCCATATGATTCTAAAGCTCTAGCAAAACTATTTTTCTGCATTATCATGTCAGACAGAGGTACATAAGATCGAGTTTATATTCAGTTATTTTATTAATCAGTGGTTTTATTAAGGAAAATCTGTATGTAAACACATACGTTGTATAATTATAAGTAAGCAAATGTAGTTAAAATATTTATTGTCATGTAGGAAATCATTCGTGGTATAAATTTTTAATATAAATTAAGGTCGTTAATTGGCATTTATAACTTTGGTACGTCATTCAATTCCCATCGGGAAATCCGTGGAAATTGGAAATACTGATTTTTATAATACAAGTATTATAAGAATAAAAAGTTAGTGATTACTCATAGCTTAAACTTGTTACAGCTGGAGGAATTTTCCTCCTGTTTATGATCAATAGGTTTATAATTGAAATAAAAGTTTATACTTCTATTTGGTGTTTTAAAATAATATAATACAGTAGGAACATAAACGAAAAGGTATAAAAACAAACAGTTCAAAGACACAAGGCGAGCCGCAATATGACCGAATAATAGCTATTTTTATCCAGATTCTAAACAAAATATCTACCAAAAACAAGGAAAGGACAATTGTTCAAACGATTTTACGTCGTAATTAATAAAAAAAAAGCATACAGTGATTATAGTTTCAATAAACACACCCTAAAATCTAAATATGTATATATTTTGTGACCACAAGCTTATGTTCGATTTTCTGCTGCATTGCAGTTTTAAGAGTATTTTTGTTAATCTAATATGGTAATGTGTCAGTAGAGTAACAGTCTGTAATTGTCCTCTGTTGGGCTAAATCCTCTTCCTTAGAAAAGAAGAGTAATATTACTATACTAAAATCAATTGTTTATATATAGATTTGGCTGAAGCACCGCCGTTGCCTTTTTTTCTACTCAATAGTCTATATTCTTTTCTAACCTAACCTAACCTAACAAGAGCGCCATTTTTAAGCCATTATCTGCCTCGCACAACCACTCTGTCGAACCAGCTTTCGCCGGCGGTTTTTCCGAACCGATACGACTTAGGTACCTTCAAGAAAAGAGCGTACTCCTTCCTTACAGGCTAATCACTTGTAGGCCAATTACTTTAAAAGGCTTAATTACCTTCAATAACGCTATACAATGTAACCTTCGAAATTTGAATTTTAGCTCAAACGATCCCAACTTTTTATATAATTCACTTTTAAAATTAATTGAAAACGAATTTAATAAAATATTTCAGTTAAAATCTTTTTATCTAACCGATCAAATACAGTTCTCAGACTGGGCCACTAACGGTATATATATAAGTCGAAATAAATTATATGAGCTATATGAACTTAAGAAATATAATCGTAATTATAGATTTCTCAATTTTGTTAAAAAATATTCCAAGTTATTTAAACAAGTTTGTCAAACAGCTCGTTCGTTGCATATTAAAAATGGAATTTTAAAATCTAAAAATAAAATGAAAACTACATGGGATATTATAAGTTCAGAAACAGGCAGAATGAAGTTTGATGCAGGGCAATTAACCCTTAATATAAAAGGGAATATTGTAAGTGAAGATTTGATGTGGCCAACCAATTCGAAAAATATTTCTCTAATATTCCTTTGAATACTACTAAAGGACTTAATGCGTCACCCAATGCCGACGCCTTAGACTTACTTAAGTGTTACGTTCCCCAGAATGAGTTAGAATTTTCTTTTGAGAGTATAACTCCGTACGATGTATTAAAAAAATTTAAAACATTAAATCTTAAAAAAACCAGTGCTCTATGGGATCTATCAGTTACAATAATTAACAACGTAATTGTCGACTTGGCTCCTTGTTTAGCTATCATCTTTAATAAATGTATACTATCCGGTATTTTTCCAGATCTATTAAAATTAAGTAAAGTGATCCCATTATTTAAGTCCGGTGATTAAAATGATCCAAACAATTATAGACCGATCTCTATTTTGCCAGTATTAAGTAAATTTTTTGAAAAAATATTTTTTAATCAATTGTTGTTATAGGTACTTTAACTCGAATAAGCTATTGCATTCTCAACAGTTCGGTTTTACTAAAGGTCGCTCGACTACTGATGCGGGTATAGCATTTGTTGAACACACTTATGATGTGTGGGAGAAGTCAAAAAATGCTAATGGTGTTTTTTGTGACTTATCAAAAGCTTTCGATTGCGTTAGGCATGATATTATTCTAGAAAAACATAAATATTATGGAATCAAGGGCCCTGCCTTGAAATTTATTTCCTCCTACTTTAATGAAAGAGTTTTGAAAGTTGTTGTTAACGGTGCAAAATCAAATGGCGATCTGGCGTGTACTGATCTGGGGTGTACCACAGGGTTCAATTTTAGGACCTCTCCTATTCTTAATATATATAAATGATTTACCTTATTTTGTAAATAAGACTTGCGACATTGTACTGTTTGCAGATGATACATCCCTTATTTTTAAACTCGACAGAAAAATAAACAACTATGACGTTGTAAGCAGTGCTCTGTCGCGGGTTCTTGGTTAGTTTGACATAAATAATTGATACTAAATGCAAAAAAAACTAAATGTATTTTGTTTTCTCTGCCAAATGTCAAATCAAATTCTTCTGCCGTCATTTTGAATAATGAAAGTCTTGAGTTTGTAGAGTCGACGGCTTTTCTAGGGATAACCCTTGACTCCAAACTTCAGTGGGGCACCCATTTGTATGCCCTAGCAGGGAAACTAACTAGTGTCATTTATGCAATAAAAACAATAAGAAAACTCACGGACATAAGTACTGCTAGACTAGTTTATTTTAGTAATTTTGACAGTCTTGTCATATGGAATGTTGTTATGGGGTAATGCAGCAGATATTGAAATAGTATTTATTCTGCATAAAAGAGCTATCCGAACTATTTACAATATTAGCTCTACGACATCATTACGCAAAAAATTTAAAGAAATAGGTGTATTAACGGCTGCTTCACAATATATTTATGATAATATAATGTTTATACAGAAGAATATACAAAAGTATTCCATAAAAGCTGATATACATACTATTAATACAAGAAATAAGAATAAACTTGTAACCCCTACTTTCCGTTTGCATACGGTAAAGAGAACGTTTTTGGGCAATGGTATACACATATATAATAAGATACCGGGAAATGTAACCAATTTACCATTTACGAAATGTAAAAAGTTTATTAAGACTAAATTAATAAATAAGTCTTATTATTCATTAAAAGAGTACTTTTTAAAAAAATCGCCTGGATTGAGGTTCGAGTTCCATCACAGGACACTAATTATTGTAAAAAAACAGCATTATTAATCTGTTTATTTGAAAAGAGCAACTATGCGAGTTTCTTGCCGTTTCTTCTCGCTGGAGGCTGCTTTCCGAAACGGTGGTAGTATTTTAATATTGACGATTCAAAAACGCTTCGTTGTGAAGTTTACTTGAATAAATTTGATTTGATTTGATTTGATTTGACTTGAAAGGCTGGCAACGGATCTGCAAGCCCCCCGGTGTTGCACATGTCCATGAGCGGTGGTAGTGACTTTCCTCAGGTGAGCCTCCTGCTCGTTTGCCACATATAACATGTTTTACATAGTAATGGAAAGGACTAGAAATTGAATTCTTTCATTGCACGTGTTATTTAAACATCTACCTATTCTAGTTTTTATTTTACTTTGATTCACGCCTTTTGTCTCAGAAATACAAACGTATTATGCTATGCTCGTGAATATATTTATACAATAAATTATTAATAAACTGTGCCTCGAGTCCTTTAACTATATAATATTAATGTTAAAAAAGTCGTATAATCTAAACGGAGACACAGACAGACAGACTCGAAACTTTATATCACGCCTCAAAAATAATTAATTTACCGGTTTTGGTAAATTACTCGGATTGCATTCATCTCCAAAAATTATTTGTTTAAAATCTAGTTAGAAAAACTTTATTATATTATAATAAAATTTTACTATTGAGTAATAATTTATTTATTTAAAATTTACTTTACTTAAGATTTATGAAACTTGTACTATTTTATCCGTACGAATTCATACAACAGGATATTTGGCAGACTAACTCGTTGTAAAATGTTATGTTTAGAACATAACAAAACAGTAGGTATTACTTCTAATTATTAGGTTTCTAATTACATTATGACTGATAAACACCCACGTCAGATCACTTTAGGAATACTAAAAGAGTTAGTCATTGTTTTTTTTTACCTTAATGAAAAATATTTTTGATTTTTTTTTACCTACTAATGTTTAGAGAAATGAAGTTTAACTAATTTCGAGGCAGTCTTGACAAATTTATTTGACTGACAAGTAGATAACGATATATATGTCATTTTGGTTTTATTGGTTTTATATCGTAGTTTTGTTGTTTGTTAAATCTAAACACATAATGACTAAAATGACATAGTGTTAATCCAATGCTTTCAAAGTTTACACCGATTCATGATTGTTTACACCGAGATACAAACCTACATTATATTATTGTAAGAAACCTGTATAAGTTATAAGGATTTTATTATACTTTAATCCCTATTGACTATTGTATGTTAATACAATGCAAAAATAGTTTTTAGTACGATAGATTCACTGTTTTTCAGTTATCTGTATTGTTAAAACATGCAATATTGACAACAGGTCATGGACCAAATTTGTTAACAAATTTAATTTTACTTAATGTTTAGCTTAATATAAACAGTCGATTATATTCGTCACTCGATGACATAATAAGTTGGTTTATAATTGTTGTTTTTATGGCGCGGTGAATGCGAATCTAACTGTATTCGTTATTTATATGCATAGTGTGTTAAAATTAGCCTTTCAAATACATAATAATCACAGTAATTTTTCTAGAGCAGCGTGTCATGGTCAACAAGGCTCGTCGAGACCACTATTTTGCCTTCATTTTATGGACAATTTGAAATTATCTATCGTTCATTAACCCGGATCTAAGAACATACGATATTCAATACCATCTGAATTAATCTTATAATCGTAACATAGATCTAAAACATTTTTGGGTTTGAGTTAGATTCTCTGGTTCGTTCGATTCGCTTCGTTTTCTACATAAGTAATTTTAATGTACTTGTTTTAAATTACATTTTAGATAAATATGTATATTTCTGATATTTAGTGAATTATTTTATGCTTCTCGAGTTAATATATAAATTATATTTATTATTCGCGCGCGGCTTTGCCTGTCTGGTATGTGGAGGTGAGAAGGGTAAGAGCCAGTGTGCCTTTGTCTTAAGTCAGGGTATAGAATATCAAAATTACATCCAAATCCGTGCATTTTTGTGTTTTCGAGTAAAAAACGTCCAATAAATATACAAAATTTCGTATTTATACTTTATAATTCATATTAGGAGAAGTAGAAAATTAATTTTCCGAAAATGGATTAAGCTAGCGACAGTACATTCTATATAAAATGTGTCAATGGAATAGAAAATTTATTGTCTCTATATAATATATTGTCTAGTGATATAGTGATATTCACAAACTTAAATATTATGGAGAAGTAAGTTTTAGGTTATTTTTTATATTACGTCATAGCTACTCATCTGTTGTTATGGAAGTTTCATATTATTTTATTTTAATTTCAAGCCAGACTTCGAATATATAGTTAGTCAATCTATTGCATACTTTTTGAGTCTTAATTTTAAACTTTTTTTAATAAAACCTTTGACACTTCGAGCCAGTAGTTTCAGAATATTATATTTACGCGTTAAACAATACGTGGGCGAGTTAAACGATGCATTAGCACTGTACAAGTGAAAAGATCGGTGGGCGAATGTTTATGTCTAAAAAAAAATACATTTTTATCCAAATAAAGTCGGGACGGGCAGCTAGTCGGTAAATATGAGTGACTTATGAAGTGACACAATCTCGTGCTCGTTTATTTTAATTAACGTGGTCTTTATAGTGACGATCATTAAATAAACTTCATTA